>NC_092028.1:23600767-23826660 GCF_042242105.1 Pempheris klunzingeri | reverse complement strand
CTAACCCTAACCCTAACCCTAACCCTAACCCTAACCCTAACCCTAACCCTAACCCTAACCCTAACCCTAACCCTAACCCTAACCCTAACCCTAACCCTAACCCTAACCCTAACCCTAACCCTAACCCTAACCCTAACCCTAACCCTAACCCTAACCCTAACCCTAACCCTAACCCTAACCCTAAACCCTAACCCTAACCCTAACCCTAACCCTAACCCTAACCCTAACCCTAACCCTAACCCTAACCCTAACCCTAACCCTAACCCTAACCCTAACCCTAACCCTAACCCTAACCCTAACCCTAACCCTAACCCTAACCCTAACCCTAACCCTAACCCTAACCCTAACCCTAACCCTAACCCTAACCCTAACCCTAACCCTAACCCTAACCCTAACCCTAACCCTAACCCTAACCCTAACCCTAACCCTAACCCTAACCCTAACCCTAACCCTAACCCTAACCCTAACCCTAACCCTAACCCTAACCCTAACCCTAACCCTAACCCTAACCCTAACCCTAACCCTAACCCTAACCCTAACCCTAACCTAACCCTAACCCTAACCCTAACCCTAACCCTAACCCTAACCCTAACCCTAACCCTAACCCTAACCCTAACCCTAACCCTAACCCTAACCCTAACCCTAACCCTAACCCTAACCCTAACCCTAACCCTAACCCTAACCCTAACCCTAACCCTAACCCTAACCCTAACCCTAACCCTAACCCTAACCCTAACCCTAACCCTAACCCTAACCCTAACCCTAACCTAACCCTAACCCTAACCCTAACCCTAACCCTAACCCTAACCTAACCCTAACCCTAACCCTAACCCTAACCCTAACCCTAACCCTAACCCTAACCCTAACCCTAACCCTAACCCTAACCCTAACCCTAACCCTAACCCTAACCCTAACCCTAACCCTAACCCTAACCCTAACCCTAACCCTAACCCTAACCCTAACCCTAACCCTAACCCTAACCCTAACCCTAACCCTAACCCTAACCCTAACCCTAACCCTAACCCTAACCCTAACCCTAACCCTAACCCTAACCCTAACCCTAACCCTAACCCTAACCCTAACCCTAACCCTAACCCTAACCCTAACCCTAACCCTAACCCTAACCCTAACCCTAACCCTAACCCTAACCCTAACCCTAACCCTAACCCTAACCCTAACCCTAACCCTAACCCTAACCCTAACCCTAACCCTAACCCTAACCCTAACCCTAACCCTAACCCTAACCCTAACCCTAACCCTAACCCTAACCCTAACCCTAACCCTAACCCTAACCCTAACCCTAACCCTAACCCTAACCCTAACCCTAACCCTAACCCTAACCCTAACCCTAACCCTAACCCTAACCCTAACCCTAACCCTAACCCTAACCCTAACCCTAACCCTAACCCTAACCCTAACCCTAACCCTAACCCTAACCCTAACCCTAACCCTAACCCTAACCCTAACCCTAACCCTAACCCTAACCCTAACCCTAACCCTAACCCTAACCCTAACCCTAACCCTAACCCTAACCCTAACCCTAACCCTAACCCTAACCCTAACCCTAACCCTAACCCTAACCCTAACCCTAACCCTAACCCTAACCCTAACCCTAACCCTAACCCTAACCCTAACCCTAACCCTAACCCTAACCCTAACCCTAACCCTAACCCTAACCCTAACCCTAACCCTAACCCTAACCCTAACCCTAACCCTAACCCTAACCCTAACCCTAACCCTAACCCTAACCCTAACCCTAACCCTAACCCTAACCCTAACCCTAACCCTAACCCTAACCCTAACCCTAACCCTAACCCTAACCCTAACCCTAACCCTAACCCTAACCCTAACCCTAACCCTAACCCTAACCCTAACCCTAACCCTAACCCTAACCCTAACCCTAACCCTAACCCTAACCCTAACCCTAACCCTAACCCTAACCCTAACCCTAACCCTAACCCTAACCCTAACCCTAACCCTAACCCTAACCCTAACCCTAACCCTAACCCTAACCCTAACCCTAACCCTAACCCTAACCCTAACCCTAACCCTAACCCTAACCCTAACCCTAACCCTAACCCTAACCCTAACCCTAACCCTAACCCTAACCCTAACCCTAACCCTAACCCTAACCCTAACCCTAACCCTAACCCTAACCCTAACCCTAACCCTAACCCTAACCCTAACCCTAACCCTAACCCTAACCCTAACCCTAACCCTAACCCTAACCCTAACCCTAACCCTAACCCTAACCCTAACCCTAACCCTAACCCTAACCCTAACCCTAACCCTAACCCTAACCCTAACCCTAACCCTAACCCTAACCCTAACCCTAACCCTAACCCTAACCCTAACCCTAACCCTAACCCTAACCCTAACCCTAACCCTAACCCTAACCCTAACCCTAACCCTAACCCTAACCCTAACCCTAACCCTAACCCTAACCCTAACCCTAACCCTAACCCTAACCCTAACCCTAACCCTAACCCTAACCCTAACCCTAACCCTAACCCTAACCCTAACCCTAACCCTAACCCTAACCCTAACCCTAACCCTAACCCTAACCCTAACCCTAACCCTAACCCTAACCCTAACCCTAACCCTAACCCTAACCCTAACCCTAACCCTAACCCTAACCCTAACCCTAACCCTAACCCTAACCCTAACCCTAACCCTAACCCTAACCCTAACCCTAACCCTAACCCTAACCCTAACCCTAACCCTAACCCTAACCCTAACCCTAACCCTAACCCTAACCCTAACCCTAACCCTAACCCTAACCCTAACCCTAACCCTAACCCTAACCCTAACCCTAACCCTAACCCTAACCCTAACCCTAACCCTAACCCTAACCCTAACCCTAACCCTAACCCTAACCCTAACCCTAACCCTAACCCTAACCCTAACCCTAACCCTAACCCTAACCCTAACCCTAACCCTAACCCTAACCCTAACCCTAACCCTAACCCTAACCCTAACCCTAACCCTAACCCTAACCCTAACCCTAACCCTAACCCTAACCCTAACCCTAACCCTAACCCTAACCCTAACCCTAACCCTAACCCTAACCCTAACCCTAACCCTAACCCTAACCCTAACCCTAACCCTAACCCTAACCCTAACCCTAACCCTAACCCTAACCCTAACCCTAACCCTAACCCTAACCCTAACCCTAACCCTAACCCTAACCCTAACCCTAACCCTAACCCTAACCCTAACCCTAACCCTAACCCTAACCCTAACCCTAACCCTAACCCTAACCCTAACCCTAACCCTAACCCTAACCCTAACCCTAACCCTAACCCTAACCCTAACCCTAACCCTAACCCTAACCCTAACCCTAACCCTAACCCTAACCCTAACCCTAACCCTAACCCTAACCCTAACCCTAACCCTAACCCTAACCCTAACCCTAACCCTAACCCTAACCCTAACCCTAACCCTAACCCTAACCCTAACCCTAACCCTAACCCTAACCCTAACCCTAACCCTAACCCTAACCCTAACCCTAACCCTAACCCTAACCCTAACCCTAACCCTAACCCTAACCCTAACCCTAACCCTAACCCTAACCCTAACCCTAACCCTAACCCTAACCCTAACCCTAACCCTAACCCTAACCCTAACCCTAACCCTAACCCTAACCCTAACCCTAACCCTAACCCTAACCCTAACCCTAACCCTAACCCTAACCCTAACCCTAACCCTAACCCTAACCCTAACCCTAACCCTAACCCTAACCCTAACCCTAACCCTAACCCTAACCCTAACCCTAACCCTAACCCTAACCCTAACCCTAACCCTAACCCTAACCCTAACCCTAACCCTAACCCTAACCCTAACCCTAACCCTAACCCTAACCCTAACCCTAACCCTAACCCTAACCCTAACCCTAACCCTAACCCTAACCCTAACCCTAACCCTAACCCTAACCCTAACCCTAACCCTAACCCTAACCCTAACCCTAACCCTAACCCTAACCCTAACCCTAACCCTAACCCTAACCCTAACCCTAACCCTAACCCTAACCCTAACCCTAACCCTAACCCTAACCCTAACCCTAACCCTAACCCTAACCCTAACCCTAACCCTAACCCTAACCCTAATTCGGCCCTTCTGAACACGCCAGGCTTGGTCCCGTCTCTCTACGACCTTCCCTTCCGGAGATACAGCCAAAACAAAAAAAAAATTCGCAGTTACGCCCACTTCCCGACGTCACAGCCACTCAGGGGACCCACCAGTCGATTCTCCAGCATATCATCCGGGTGGGTAGAGCCCAACCCCAGAACTCTAGGACCCTCGGATCCGGACTTATCGGCTCTTGAAGATTATCATCCGGGTGGATGATATCAGTTTTCATCCTATAACCTAACCCTAACCCTAACCCTAACCCTAACCCTAACCCTAACCCTCTAATCCTGAGTCTAACCCTAGGTCTAAGCTCTCCCTCTACAAAACCCTTACCTTAACCACTCTCCTTTAGTGCAGCCCTAACCCTAGCCAAAAACACCCCACAAATAACCCTCCAATCAACTCCAAAACACCCTCCAGACAACCCTCCAATCAACTCCAAAACACCCTACAAAACACCCCCCAATCCACTCCAAATGGCCTCAAATGCACCCCTAGGCACTTCCTGGAAACACCTAGGGACAAAAAACACTTGGGCAAATTTTCACTCACTATAGTCAATGCAACTTTTGTCCATAACTCGCCCTAGGAATGTCCCACACACACCATTCAACCACCCCTAGGCTCCCCCTAAGCCAAGCTACCACACCCTAGGATTGCAGCTCCACAGCGCCAACTACTGGCCACTCACTTTTCCAAAAAACACTCTCCAGGATACCCTCCAATCAACTCCAAATGGCCTGAAACGCGCTCCTAAACACTTTCTGGGGGAACTTTTTTCAAAAAAACACTTAAAAAAATTTCACCTCACTCAACTCTATGGGGAATTTTCAAACGCCTATAACTTTAAAACCACACCTCCTAGCGCTTTGCAAACCACTTCCGCCTGCCATAATTCGGCCCTTCTGAACACGCCAGGCTTGGTCCCGTCTCTCTACGACCTTCCCTTCCGGAGATACAACAAAAACAAACTTTTTTTCGCTACTTACGCCCACTTCCCGACGTCACAGCCACTAGGGGGACCCACCAAACGAAAGACAGCCTATGGAAATGGGGGGGTAGGAAAAACCTCAACTCTCTAGCTCACAAGCTTCTTCAGTTACCGGCCAGTCTGAGGATCGCCGTTTCGGCGATCGTGGTTATTACCCCCCTTACCTAACCCTAACCCTAACCCTAACCCTAACCCTAACCTCTTGAAGATTATCATCCGGGTGGATGATATCAGTTTTCATCCTATAACCTAACCCTAACCCCAACCCTAACCCTAGTCTAACCCTAAGCCTGAGTCTAACCCTAGGTCTAAGCTCTCCCTCTACAAAACCCTTACCTTAACCACTCTCCTTTAGTGCAGCCCTAACCCTAGCAAAAACACCCCCCAGACAACCCCCCAATCCACTCCAAAACACCCCCCAGACAACCCTCCAATCAACTCCAAAACACCCTCCAAAACACCCCCCAATCCACTCCAAATGGCCTCAAATGCACCCCTAGGCACTTCCTGGAAACACCTAGGGACAAAAAACACTTGGGCAAATTTTCAACCACTATAGTCAATGCAACTTTTGTCCATAACTCGCCCTAGGAATGTCCCACACACACCATTCAACCACCCCTAGGCTCCCCTTAAGCCAAGCTACCCCACCCTAGGATTTCAGCTCCACAGCGCCAACTACTGGCCACTCACTTTTCCAAAAAACACTCTCCAGGACACCCTCCAATCAACTCCAAATGGCCTGAAACGCGCTCCTAAACACTTTCTGGGGGAACTTTTTTCAAAAAAACACTTTGAAAAATTTCACCTCACTCAACTCTATGGGGAATTTTCAAACGCCTATAACTTTAAAACCACACCTCCTAGCGCTTTGCAAACCACTTCCGCCTGCCATAATTCGGCCCTTCTGAACACGCCAGGCTTGGTCCCGTCTCTCTACGACCTTCCCTTCCGGAGATACAGCCAAAACAAAAAAAAAATTCGCAGTTACGCCCACTTCCCGACGTCACAGCCACTCAGGGGACCCACCAGTCGATTCTCCAGCATATCATCCGGGTGGGTAGAGCCCAACCCCAGAACTCTAGGACCCTCGGATCCGGACTTATCGGCTCTTGAAGATTATCATCCGGGTGGATGATATCAGTTTTCATCCTATAACCCTAACCCTAACCCTAACCCTAACCCTAACCCTAACCCTAACCTACCCATATCACTTTTCATCATATAACCTAACCCTAACCCTAACCCTAACCCTAACCCACCCTAACCCTAAGTCTAACCCTAACCCTAAGTCTAACCCTGAGTCTAACCCTGAGTCTAACCCTGAGTCTAACCCTAATCCTGAGTCTAACCCTAGGTCTAAGCTCTCCCTCTACATAACCCTTACCTTAACCACACTCCTTTAGTGCAGCCCTAACCCTAGCAAAAAACACCCCCCAAATAACCCTCCAATCCACTCCAAAACACCCCCCAAACAACCCTCCAATCAACTCCAAAACACCCTACAAAACACCCCCCAATCCACTCCAAATGGCCTATAATGCACCCCTAGGCACTTCCTGGAAACACCTAGGGACAAAAAACACTTGGGCAAATTTTCACTCACTATAGTCAATGCAACTTTTCAACATAACTCGCCCTAGGAATGTCCCACCAACACCATTCAACCACCCCTAGGCTCCCCCTTACCCAAGCTACCCCACCCTAGGATTCCAGCTCCACAGCGCCAACTACTGGACGGCCACTTTTCCAAAAAACACTCTCCAGGACACCCTCCAATCAACTCCAAATGGCCTGAAACGCGCTCCTAAACACTTTCTGGGGGAACTTTTTTCAAAAAAACACTTTGAAAAATTTCACCTCACTCAACTCTATGGGGAATTTTCAAACGCCTATAACTTCCCAACCACACCTCCTAGCGCTTTGCAAACCACTTCCGCCTGCCATAATTCGGCCCTTCTGAACACGCCAGGCTTGGTCCCGTCTCTCTACGACCTTCCCTTCCGGAGATACAGCCAAAACAAAAAAAAATTTCGCAGTTACGCCCACTTCCCGACGTCACAGCCACTAGGGGGTGCCACCCATCGATTCAGCATGCCATGGGTACGGGGGGTAGGCACCAACTCCAAAACTCTAGGACCCTCCTATCCGGACTTATCGGCTCATGAAGTTCATGGGTAGGGGTACCCATATCAGTTTTCATCATATAACCTAACCCTAACCCTAACCCTAACCCTAACCCTAACCCTAGGTCTAAGCTCTCCCTCTACAAAACCCTTACCTTAACCACTCTCCTTTAGTGCAGCCCTAACCCTAGCAAAAAACACCCCCCAGACAACCCTCCAATCAACTCCAAAACACCCTACAAAACACCCCCCAATCCACTCCAAATGGCCTCAAATGCACCCCTAGGCACTTCCTGGAAACACCTAGGGACAAAAAACACTTGGGCAAATTTTCACTCACTATAGTCAATGCAACTTTTGTCCATAACTCGCCCTAGGAATGTCCCACACACACCATTCAACCACCCCTAGGCTCCCCCTTACCCAAGCTACTCCACCCTAGGATTGCAGCTCCACAGCGCCAACTACTGGACGGCCACTTTTCCAAAAAACACTCTCCAGGACACCCTCCAATCAACTCCAAATGGCCTGAAACGCGCTCCTAAACACTTTCTGGGGGAACTTTTTTCAAAAAAACACTTTGAAAAATTTCACCTCACTCAACTCTATGGGGAATTTTCAAACGCCTATAACTTGAAAACCACACCTCCTAGCGCTTTGCAAACCACTTCCGCCTGCCATAATTCGGCCCTTCTGAACACGCCAGGCTTGGTCCCGTCTCTCTACGACCTTCCCTTCCGGAGATACAACAAAAACAAACTTTTTTTCGCTACTTACGCCCACTTCCCGACCTCACAGCCACTAGGGGGACCCACCAAACGAAAGACAGCCTATGGAAATGGGGGGGTACCACCCACTTTCACCTCTCTACCTCCAACGGTTCGGGAGTTATCACCCAAAAACAGGACCATCAAATTTGATGATCGTGGTTATTACCCCCCTTACCTAACCCTAACCCTAACCCTAACCCTAACCCTAACCCTAACCCTAACCCTAACCCTAACCCTAACCCTAACCCTAACCCTAACCCTAACCCTAACCTACCCATATCACTTTTCATCATATAACCTAACCCTAACCCTAACCCTAACCCTAACCCACCCTAACCCTAAGTCTAACCCTAACCCTAAGTCTAACCCTGAGTCTAACCCTGAGTCTAACCCTGAGTCTAACCCTAATCCTGAGTCTAACCCTAGGTCTAAGCTCTCCCTCTACATAACCCTTACCTTAACCACACTCCTTTAGTGCAGCCCTAACCCTAGCAAAAAACACCCCCCAAATAACCCTCCAATCCACTCCAAAACACCCCCCAAACAACCCTCCAATCAACTCCAAAACACCCTACAAAACACCCCCCAATCCACTCCAAATGGCCTATAATGCACCCCTAGGCACTTCCTGGAAACACCTAGGGACAAAAAACACTTGGGCAAATTTTCACTCACTATAGTCAATGCAACTTTTCAACATAACTCGCCCTAGGAATGTCCCACCAACACCATTCAACCACCCCTAGGCTCCCCCTTACCCAAGCTACCCCACCCTAGGATTCCAGCTCCACAGCGCCAACTACTGGACGGCCACTTTTCCAAAAAACACTCTCCAGGACACCCTCCAATCAACTCCAAATGGCCTGAAACGCGCTCCTAAACACTTTCTGGGGGAACTTTTTTCAAAAAAACACTTTGAAAAATTTCACCTCACTCAACTCTATGGGGAATTTTCAAACGCCTATAACTTCCCAACCACACCTCCTAGCGCTTTGCAAACCACTTCCGCCTGCCATAATTCGGCCCTTCTGAACACGCCAGGCTTGGTCCCGTCTCTCTACGACCTTCCCTTCCGGAGATACAGCCAAAACAAAAAAAAATTTCGCAGTTACGCCCACTTCCCGACGTCACAGCCACTAGGGGGTGCCACCCATCGATTCAGCATGCCATGGGTACGGGGGGTAGGCACCAACTCCAAAACTCTAGGACCCTCCTATCCGGACTTATCGGCTCATGAAGTTCATGGGTAGGGGTACCCATATCAGTTTTCATCATATAACCTAACCCTAACCCTAACCCTAACCCTAACCCTAACCCTAGGTCTAAGCTCTCCCTCTACAAAACCCTTACCTTAACCACTCTCCTTTAGTGCAGCCCTAACCCTAGCAAAAAACACCCCCCAGACAACCCTCCAATCAACTCCAAAACA
This sequence comes from Pempheris klunzingeri, assembly GCF_042242105.1. NCBI lineage: Eukaryota > Metazoa > Chordata > Actinopteri > Acropomatiformes > Pempheridae > Pempheris > Pempheris klunzingeri. The sequence continues at coordinate 23,817,213 of NC_092028.1, read as the reverse complement.
CCCTACAAAACACCCCCCAATCCACTCCAAATGGCCTCAAATGCACCCCTAGGCACTTCCTGGAAACACCTAGGGACAAAAAACACTTGGGCAAATTTTCACTCACTATAGTCAATGCAACTTTTGTCCATAACTCGCCCTAGGAATGTCCCACACACACCATTCAACCACCCCTAGGCTCCCCCTTACCCAAGCTACTCCACCCTAGGATTGCAGCTCCACAGCGCCAACTACTGGACGGCCACTTTTCCAAAAAACACTCTCCAGGACACCCTCCAATCAACTCCAAATGGCCTGAAACGCGCTCCTAAACACTTTCTGGGGGAACTTTTTTCAAAAAAACACTTTGAAAAATTTCACCTCACTCAACTCTATGGGGAATTTTCAAACGCCTATAACTTGAAAACCACACCTCCTAGCGCTTTGCAAACCACTTCCGCCTGCCATAATTCGGCCCTTCTGAACACGCCAGGCTTGGTCCCGTCTCTCTACGACCTTCCCTTCCGGAGATACAACAAAAACAAACTTTTTTTCGCTACTTACGCCCACTTCCCGACCTCACAGCCACTAGGGGGACCCACCAAACGAAAGACAGCCTATGGAAATGGGGGGGTACCACCCACTTTCACCTCTCTACCTCCAACGGTTCGGGAGTTATCACCCAAAAACAGGACCATCAAATTTGATGATCGTGGTTATTACCCCCCTTACCTAACCCTAACCCTAACCCTAACCCTAACCCTAACCCTAACCCTAACCCTAACCCTAACCCTAACACCCTACAATCCACTCCAAAACACCCCCTAGACAACCCTCCAATCAACTCCAAAACACCCTACAAAACACCCCCCAATCCACTCCAAATGGCCTCAAATGCACCCCTAGGCACTTCCTGGAAACACCTAGGGACAAAAAACACTTGGGCAAATTTTCACTCACTATAGTCAATGCAACTTTTCAACATAACTCGCCCTAGGAATGTCCCACCAACACCATTCAACCACCCCTAGGCTCCCCCTTACCCAAGCTACTCCACCCTAGGATTGCAGCTCCACAGCGCCAACTACTGGTCACTCACTTTTCCAAAAAACACTCTCCAGGACACCCTCCAATCAACTCCAAATGGCCTGAAACGCGCTCCTAAACACTTTCTGGGGGAACTTTTTTCAAAAAAACACTTAGGAAAATTTCACCTCACTCAACTCTATGGGGAATTTTCAAACGCCTATAACTTTAAAACCACACCTCCTAGCGCTTTGCAAACCACTTCCGCCTGCCATAATTCGGCCCTTCTGAACACGCCAGGCTTGGTCCCGTCTCTCTACGACCTTCCCTTCCGGAGATACAACAAAAACAAACTTTTTTTCGCTACTTACGCCCACTTCCCGACGTCACAGCCACTAGGGGGACCCACCAAACGAAAGACAGCCTATGGAAATGGGGGGGTAGGAAAAACCTCAACTCTCTAGCTCACAAGCTTCTTCAGTTACCGGCCAGTCTGAGGATCGCCGTTTCGGCGATCGTGGTTATTACCCCCCTTACCTAACCCTAACCCTAACCCTAACCCTAACCCTTACCTAACCCTAACCCTAACCCTAACCCTAACACCTAATCCTGAGTCTAACCCTAACCCTAATCCTGAGTCTAACCCTGAGTCTAACCCTAGGTCTAAGCTCTCCCTCTACAAAACCCTTACCTTAACCACACTCCTTTTGTGCAGCCCTAACCCTAGCAAAAAACACCCTCCGGAACACCCTACAATCCACTCCAAAACACCCCCCAGACAACCCTCCAATCAACTCCAAAACACCCTCCAAAACACCCCCCAATCCACTCCAAATGGCCTCAAATGCACCCCTAGGCACTTCCTGGAAACACCTAGGGACAAAAAACACTTGGGCAAATTTTCAACCACTATAGTCAATGCAACTTTTCAACATAACTCGCCCTAGGAATGTCCCACCAACACCATTCAACCACCCCTAGGCTCCCCCTAAGCCAAGCTACCCCACCCTAGGATTTCAGCTCCGCAGCGCCAACTACTGGTCCATCACTTTTCCAAAAAACACTCTCCAGGACACCCTCCAATCAACTCCAAATGGCCTGAAACGCGCTCCTAAACACTTTCTGGGGGAACTTTTTTCAAAAAAACACTTAGGAAAATTTCACCTCACTCAACTCTATGGGGAATTTTCAAACGCCTATAACTTTAAAACCACACCTCCTAGCGCTTTGCAAACCACTTCCGCCTGCCATAATTCGGCCCTTCTGAACACGCCAGGCTTGGTCCCGTCTCTCTACGACCTTCCCTTCCGGAGATACAACAAAAACAAACTTTTTTTCGCTACTTACGCCCACTTCCCGACGTCACAGCCACTAGGGGGACCCACCAAACGAAAGACAGCCTATGGAAATGGGGGGGTAGGAAAAACCTCAACTCTCTAGCTCACAAGCTTCTTCAGTTACCGGCCAGTCTGAGGATCGCCGTTTCGGCGATCGTGGTTATTACCCCCCTTACCTAACCCTAACCCTAACCCTAACCCTAACCCTAACCCTAACCCTCTCCCTCTACAAAACCCTTACCTTAACCACACTCCTTGAGTGCAGCCCTAACCCTAGCCAAAAACACCCCCCAGACAACCCTCCAATCCACTCCAAAACACCCCCCAGACAACCCTCCAATCAACTCCAAAACACCCTACAAAACACCCCCCAGACAACCCTCCAATACACTCCAAATGGCCTCAAATGCACCCCTAGGCACTTCCTGGAAACACCTAGGGACAAAAAACACTTGGGCAAATTTTCACTCACTATAGTCAATGCAACTTTTCGACATAACTCGCCCTAGGAATGTCCCACACACACCATTCAACCACCCCTAGGCTCCCCCTTACCCAAGCTACCCCACCCTAGGATTGCAGCTCCACAGCGCCAACTACTGGACGGCCACTTTTACAAAAAACACTCTCCAGGACACCCTCCAATCAACTCCAAATGGCCTGAAACGCGCTCCTAAACACTTTCTGGGGGAACTTTTTTCAAAAAAACACTTTGAAAAATTTCACCTCACTCAACTCTATGGGGAATTTTCAAACGCCTATAACTTTAAAACCACACCTCCTAGCGCTTTGCAAACCACTTCCGCCTGCCATAATTCGGCCCTTCTGAACACGCCAGGCTTGGTCCCGTCTCTCTACGACCTTCCCTTCCGGAGATACAGCCAAAACAAAAAAAAAATTCGCAGTTACGCCCACTTCCCGACGTCACAGCCACTAGGGGGTGCCACCCATCGATTCAGCATGCCATGGGTACGGGGGGTAGGCACCAACTCCAAAACTCTAGGACCCTCCTATCCGGACTTATCGGCTCATGAAGTTCATGGGTAGGGGTACCCATATCAGTTTTCATCATATAACCTAACCCTAACCCTAACCCTAACCCTAACCCTAACCCTAACCCTATTACCCCCCTTACCTAACCCTAATCCTAACCCTAACCCAAAAACAGGACCATCAAATTTGATGATCGTGGTTATTACCCCCCTTACCTAACCCTAACCCTAACCCTAACCCTACCCATATCAGTTTTCATCATATAACCTAACCCTAACCCTAACCCTAACCCTAGGTCTAAGCTCTCCCTCTACAAAACCCTTACCTTAACCACACTCCTTTTGTGCAGCCCTAACCCTAGCAAAAAACACCCTACGGAACACCCCCCAATCCACTCCAAAACACCCCCCAGACAACCCTCCAATCAACTCCAAAACACCCTCCAAAACACCCCCCAGATAACCCTCTAATACACTCCAAATGGCCTCAAATGCACCCCTAGGCACTTCCTGGAAACACCTAGGGACAAAAAACACTTGGGCAAATTTTCACTCACTATAGTCAATGCAACTTTTCCTCATAACTCGCCCTAGGAATCTCCCACACACACCATTCAACCACCCCTAGGCTCCCCTTAAGCCAAGCTACCCCACCCTAGGATTCCAGCTCCACAGCGCCAACTACTGGACGGCCACTTTTCCAAAAAACACTCTCCAGGACACCCTCCAATCAACTCCAAATGGCCTGAAACGCGCTCCTAAACACTTTCTGGGGGAACTTTTTTCAAAAAAACACTTTGAAAAATTTCACCTCACTCAACTCTATGGGGAATTTTCAAACGCCTATAACTTTAAAACCACACCTCCTAGCGCTTTGCAAACCACTTCCGCCTGCCATAATTCGGCCCTTCTGAACACGCCAGGCTTGGTCCCGTCTCTCTACGACCTTCCCTTCCGGAGATACAACAAAAACAAACTTTTTTTCGCTACTTACGCCCACTTCCCGACGTCACAGCCACTAGGGGGACCCACCAAACGAAAGACAGCCTATGGAAATGGGGGGGTAGGAAAAACCTCAACTCTCTAGCTCACAAGCTTCTTCAGTTACCGGCCAGTCTGAGGATCGCCGTTTCGGCGATCGTGGTTATTACCCCCCTTACCTAACCCTAACCCTAACCCTAACCCTAACCCTATAACCTAACCCTAACCCTAACCCTAACCCTAACCCTAAATTTTTCAGATTAGACATAATTATCTCCACTTACATTAAGACCTAAACCTAGATAAAGAAGGTTAAACAAAAAACAACGTTACTTACCAGAAAAATAAAATAAATAACGTCACTTACCGGAAGAACAAAAACCTGAAAAGGAAAAAGAGAATAACGATACTTACCTGAAAACCAAAACCTATAAGGGAGAAAAGAAAGTAAGGATACTCACCTGAAAACCAAAAACCTGTAAAAGAGAAAGAGAAAGAAACCAATACACTTACCAAACCTGTTGAGGAAAAATAGACGGGAAAAGAGAGATATTGCGACGTGCGTAGGCCCGTGCCCTGCCTTTGGCTCCCCATTTTCAACTGCCAAGTCGTCAGACGAGGTGGGGGGAGTCATCGAGAGAATTTTCTAACACCTAACCCTAACCCTAACCCTCTAACCCTTAACCACACTCCTTTAGTGCAGCCCTAACCCTAGCCAAAAACACCCTACGGAACACCCTACAATCCACTCCAAAACACCCCCCAGACAACCCTCCAATCAACTACAAAACACCCTACAAAACACCCCCCAGATAACCCTCCAATCCACTCCAAATGGCCTATAATGCACCCCTAGGCACTTCCTGGAAACACCTAGGGACAAAAAACACTTGGGCAAATTTTCACTCACTATAGTCAATGCAACTTTTCAACATAACTCGCCCTAGGAATGTCCCACACACACCATTCAACCACCCCTAGGCTCCCCCTAAGCCAAGCTACCCCACCCTAGGATTGCAGCTCCACAGCGCCAACTAATGGTCACTCACTTTTCCAAAAAACACTCTACAGGACACCCTCCAATCAACTCCAAATGGCCTGAAACGCGCTCCTAAACACTTTCTGGGGGAACTTTTTTCAAAAAAACACTTTGAAAAATTTCACCTCACTCAACTCTATGGGGAATTTTCAAACGCCTATAACTTTAAAACCACACCTCCTAGCGCTTTGCAAACCACTTCCGCCTGCCATAATTCGGCCCTTCTGAACACGCCAGGCTTGGTCCCGTCTCTCTACGACCTTCCCTTCCGGAGATACAACAAAAACAAACTTTTTTTCGCTACTTACGCCCACTTCCCGACCTCACAGCCACTAGGGGGACCCACCAAACGAAAGACAGCCTATGGAAATGGGGGGGTACCACCCACTTTCAGCTCTCTACCTCCAACGGTTCGGGAGTTATCACCCAAAAACAGGACCATCAAATTTGATGATCGTGGTTATTACCCCCCTTACCCTAACCCTAACCCTAACCCTAACCCTTTCCTACAACTAACCCCGCCCTACCCTAACCCTAACCACTCCTCCCCTACGCCTCACCTTAACCCCTCCTAACCCCTCCCCCCTCCCCCCACCCCTGTGAGGCAGGCCCCTCTGAGGTAGCCTGCCCCCCCCTTCCCCTCTCCCTCCCCATGTCTGTCTGTCTGTCTTTTTATTAAATTTCCCCCTCTTCCTTTTTTTTCTCCCCTTCCTTTTCTGATTTTATTTCAAAAACCCAGGCCTCCGGGGAGCAGCCAAGGACTGCACCAGCCCTGTGGCCAGTGCATACCCAGCACCCCTTCGGGGGCGCTGGGAAGACCCAGAACCTAACCCTAACCCATTTTCAACTGCCAAGTCGTCAGACGAGGTGGGGGGAGTCATCGAGAGAATTTCTAACACCTAACCCTAACCTCCCACCCCTGTGAGGCAGGCCCCTCTGAGGTAGCCTGCCCCCCCCCTTCCCCCCTCCCTCCCCATGTCTGTTTGTCTGTCCTTTTATTATTTTCTTTCCTTTTTTCCCCCCCCCCTTCCTTTTCTGATTTTATTTCAAAAACCCAGGCCTCCGGGGAGCAGCCAAGGACTGGGCCAGCCCTGTGGCCAGTGCACACCCAGCACCCCTTCGGGGGCGCTGGGAAGACCCAGAACCTAACCCTAACCCTTGACACCTCCTCGAAATTTCTTGACCTCCAAACAGATGACCCAGGAAAACCAACTTAACATGGAAAAAGTACTTAAGGATAGATTGAGGCCCTTGGATCACCACTCCCATAAGGGGATGATGGTAAGCAGGGCCTCTCATCCTGAAAAAAAGAACCCAAGATAAGGACTTACTATTAGTACAGAGAGGAAACTGAAAAAATTGAGACACACATTACAGTTAATGATTGTGGTTGAAAATTGAAAAATTGAAAAATTAAAAAACTTAAAATTAAAAATTTAAATTAATAAATTAACAATAATTAATAAAGTAACGTAATTCATTTACAATTAACAAACTATACTAAATACAAAACAATTTCATGAAAGTAAAGTACATTTATATTTATAAAGATTAAAAACAAGTTTTCAATTAATTTTAGTTAGTAATTTAAGAATTAAAACATTAAAAACTAAAAATCCAAGATATTTGAAAGAAAATAACATTCGATTAAAAATAAAAGCTTTCAGAGAGTATTGTATCAAAATTTGGAATTATTTTTAATTGGAATTAAAATTAGAATTAAAATTACAATTTAAAATTTAAAATTTGGAGCTCTGTCTTGCTCTTTTTTTTGTTGTAGATTAGTTTTTTCAGTTGTTACTTTGTATCGTGTTTGTAGTTTTGCCTTTTGGCCTGAGTATTTCTGTTGACGTTTTGATTTTGTTTTCTCTTATCGCTCCTGTTTTTTCCCCGGAGTCGCCTTTTGTTAACTTAGCCTTAGTATTTTGCTTTTGTTCCTGTTTTGTTCCCCATCACCCCCCCACATGGACTCTGCCTTGATGCGGCGTGGGGGCTTGAGTGCCTCTGTGGTCCTAGGGATCCTCCAGAATGGCTGTGCCCAGTACAGCTTACTCCTGTTGGTAAGGCAGGAGTATGCTGTGCTGGACACAGCCATTCTGGAGGATCCCTAGGACCACTGGGGCCAGACTAAAGAGTCCAAAAGTTGCCTGCAATACTGTTACCTTGATCAAGTTGAGATTGATGGAAAACACTTGTCCGCCAGTTGAGGCCAATCCACCAAGTGATGTTTACCTGTCATCTGGGGATCAGCAAATCTTAGACTGGCACTTTGCCAACTTGGAGTTTGCCAATGCTATGCCCCTCGCTACCCTTTCTCTCAAGCACTGGGATCAGGATGATGACTTTGAGTTCACTGTGCAGGGCAGCCAAGTGCAGGGCGAGGTGTTTGTGGAGGGCTACAGTAATAACAGGTCCTTTGTTGACGGAAAACATTTTTCCAAAAAAACACTTAACTAATTTAATATCCTTAAAACACAGAGAATGGGATTTAACTAAAGCAAATTCTAAAAACTAAAAACCAAATTAGAAAGAAGGCGCAATTCATATGAGAGTATAAATAGGGTTCATTCTGAAGCTGACTCTCAAACAGACAACATCTCTAGAGCATGAGCTTGATTTTTTGATTTCATAAAAAAAATGTTCTTTTCATTTTATAGTTTAATTCATATTTATAAAACATAATTAATTTCACCCTTACCTATATAACCCTAACCCCACCTGGACAAACTGCCAGAGATCCTGGAAATCAGCTCCAAATTGACTGCTGCCCAGCACTGTCAGCTGAAGTGAAAGTGCCAATAACAGTGGTAAACAAAGAAATGCCTCATCTGGTCTCTCCCCAAATCTCACTCTCGGACCCGACCTCCCTCCTCTCTTCTTACCTTAACCTCTATCTAAACCCCTCCCCTAACATTGACCACGCTCCTTTTTCCCCTCCCCCAACTCATCCCATCCCCATGTTCCCCTACCTTTGTATCCCCACCCCTCTTTACCCCATCCATCCACTCTCAAATCAGCTCCCAAATCCACTCTTTGACCCTTCATCGAACCCCTCTTATTCCTGGCGTTCATCCTATAACCTATCCCAAACCCACCCTAACCCTACCCCCTAGCCCTACCTATCCCTAACCCAAACCCATCTTCTTCCCTGCCTCTTCAGCCCACCACCACTCACATATTCACTTCACCACCCTCAATTAACCCCAACATCTGACCTCAACTCCTATCCTTACCCTCCACCCTAAAAACTTAAAACCGAACAAGAAAATTAATAGTTTTTCACAGGAGAGTATAAATAGAGATCATTTTTGTTGGCAAACATTGCTGTCAAAGAGAGGCCATATAATTTTCATCATGTCTTGAAAGACAAAAAATATTTTTTATAATCTCTGCCTCCATTGGAAGATCTACAGATGAGGAGGTGTTTTGTTTGCCTATCAAAGGCCGTGAAATTTATGAGATTTTGGTAAAAATCAATTTAGAGAAGAAAGAACGTCATTACGAGGATGAACAGCGGACGGTTGTACAGAGAAACAGACAGGAAGATGAACAGCTTGCGGCCCGAGCTCATCCAGCTACGCAACATCAGAGACCAGTACCTCAACTGGCTTAATCACAAAGGCGTACAACAGTGAACCTCCTGTCCCTTTCAGGAGACAGGCTCGCTCCCCTTCTCCTAACCACTTGAACTTCGTGTTCTGAACATCTTGCACACGTTTGTGTCACACACATGCATATCTACTTGCTCCATGGAAGGTAAACAGGTGGAATTTCGTATGGTTTAACTAAACCATCCTTATTCAAGCATTTCCTTTGCAGGGTGTGGACCTTGATGCAGAGGTCAAACCTGTACGGAGGGACTTTGTTCAATAGCTGCCTGCTGACTTACTTGCCATCACAGACACTGCATCCCCTGTTTGTGGCATTTAACCTTGTATATAGTTTGTATCTAGTATAACCTTGTATATAGTTTGTATGTAGTATAGCTTTGTATATAGTTTGTATGTAGTATAACTTTGTATATAGTTTTTATCTAGTAATACCTTGTATATTTCTTCTTGAAAACCCAAAAAAGACTAAATACATAAAAAGTTTTTTATTATTTTAATTTATTTATTTTAAATTAATCTAGTACGATATAAGCATTTTACTCCTTCGAGGATCGTACAAAGGTCAACCTCAAGGACAGATGGAGAACACAGAAAAAAGAGCTGGACAAGGCCTTCCAGACTATCAAACATGTTGGCCAAACACACACTGAAATGCAATAAAATAGCCATTCAGCAGACTCTGTGTGCGACTACAAACTAATCCTCAACAAAGTTTTCGAGAGGGAGCTGATAACTGGACGTGAGTACAACCTTAAGAGCATCAACGAGGAGGATGTGGAGGGAGAAGTTGCCAGTCAAAGCTCCAAACCACAAAAGCACGAGCAACCAACGACAGAAGCCCGACTCAGAGCCTAGCCAGCGCTGTCAGCTGAAGTAAAAGTGCCAACAACAGTAGTAAACAAAGCAATGCCTCATCTGGTCTCTCCCCAAATCTTACTCTCCGACCCTAACCTTACATTTCAAAAAGAGAAAACTAGAGATGTCAGAAATTGGATGTAGCCTAAAAAGCTGTAGCGCTGTATGAACAAGTTCAGCTAAAGATTACTAAAAAGCAGTGCTGCTTTAATAAAGAAAGCAAGAACCGCCGGTGGTGATGGTTCAGTTTACTTTACCAAACCCTAAACCTACTGTTCCAATCTGGAAGCCTTTGACTTGACAAACGGTTCTTGACTTCATGACTTAGCTTAGTCCCAATACCAAAATTTTGTTCACGAGGCACTGTATGACACCTTCTCAGCCTTTGGAAATATTATGTCCTGCAAGGTTGTTTGTGAAGACATAGCCCAAATTGGGATAAAAGCCTAACAATTGGATTCAGAAGCCATCCACAAACAGGATGGCGCAACTGGGGGATGGACAGAGCACCTCCCGCCCCATTCCAGGGACGGGTTCAGGGCACCCAACCTAACGTTAACAGGCTGAAAGGAGAACTGATCGTGTGAAATGCTGGCTAGGCTAATCAAAGCTAGTTGATGAGCAAGGGCCGAGAAACGAAAGTGGCTAACGTTAACACAAGCACATAAATACACAAATAAGTGATAACAAAGGCAAAATTTCAATGAGGAAATTTGAGGAGGGGTGGACGGTGGTGCAATATGGCAGAAGACACCAACACCGTCCACCCACAGGATGGCGCAACTGGGGGATGGAAAGGGCACCTCCTGCTTGGTGCTGGAAAACTTTTATCCTAACCCTATCAGAGACTGGATCTGAATAAGCTGGGCCCGAATGACAATGATACTGTGAGAGGACAAATAGTCGTAAGTCTTCAGTCCAGGGATCAAATTGGGACAGGAGGGCCAGTGGTGGACTGCAGTCGCCTGTTCGACAATGACTTACCCGATGGCTGGGAAGAGAGAAGGTATTTTTTAAAGGTGCACCTCTCACCCCATTCCAGGGGCGGGCTCAGCGCAATCCACCTAACCATCTTAGACGGATCTCCACTGAAGAGTAATAAGGAGAAGGAACATAAACCTAACCCTGATCTGTATCAGAGACAAATTCAGTCAGAACATCGGCCGGCAGGTTTCCTCCTCCGTCATCTGGGATCATCTGGGAACGATGTACGACATGCAGGCGCTGCACGAGTCGGAGATCTTGCCGTTTCCAAACACGGAGAAGAGCTTCTCTCTGCCCGATGACATCATGCATGAAGCTAAAGAGGGGAAGCTGGGCTCAGAGGAGGAGACCAAAGAGGAGTTCAGGATGGAGAGAGAACCTCCAGCTAAACATGAAGAAGGCAGTAACTCATCGGTGAAGATGTCGGTCATATTGCCCCCGTGGCCCGCCCATAACCAAGACCCGACAAGGGCCTTGGGAATCTTTCATTGACACCCTCCCAGTGACAATCCCACATGTGATCGCACGCAGACATAAGCAAAGTGGACAGCCCAGATATGAAGACGCCTGGCTGCTGAGGGTCTAAATAAACCTGAGAGTAACGAAAAAAAAAAATCCTAACCTAACCCTAAGTTAAAGTGCCACCAACAGTGGTAAACAAAGCAATGTCTCATCTGGTCTCTCCCCAAATCTCACTCTTGGACCCTACCTCCCTTCTCGTGTTTGTAGTTTTGCCTTTTGGCCTGAGTATTTCTGTTAACGTTTTGATTTTGTTTTCTCTTATTGCTCCTGTTTTTTCCCGGAGTCACCTTTTGTTAACTTAGCCTTAGTATTTTGCTTTTGTTCCTGTTTTTTCTGTCTACCACTTTTGATTTTGATCTGTTTTTAACTGTTCTTAGCTGTTTTTAACTTGTTCCCCATCACCCCCCTACATGGACTCTGCCTTGACGTGGCATGGGGGCTTGAGTGCCTCTGTGGTCCTAGGGATCCTCCAGAATGGCTGTGTCCAGCACAGGATTTACAACATCCTAACCCTAACCCTAACCCTTTCCTAACCCTAACCCTTCCCCTTTCCTAACCCTAACCCCTCCCCTTTCTCTTACCAAACTCCCCCTCCCTCTTACCTAATTTTAATAACCTAAATAAGTTATTTTATTAATTCATAATTCAATAAATAACAAATTAATAATTTAGTTTAATTAATTTAGTATAAAATATAAAGATAAAAAATCATATTTATTTCATTAAAGATTAAAAATACATTCATTTAATTCATTTTGTATAACAACTAAGGGGTTAAAAACATTTAAAACCAAAGTGAACTAAATTTAGATTGGAAACGTTCAGCTCCACATTGGAGGATATAAAAGGGAGCCAAGCTGCAGAGAGCTCACTTTTGCTCAGACCTTTGAACAGAGAGCATCATTGCCAGTAAGCACACAGTTAGTTCTTTTTCATTGTGCCTTAGCCTGAGGAAGACCCATTGAAGGGTTCGAACGTCGCGTGGGCACACAATTTAATCGGCCTTATTGAAATTTGGAATTTAAATGAAAAATTAAAAGTTTAATTGAAATGTGATTTCAATGTGTGATTGTTTAGCTTAATTGATAAATAAATAAATAAATATAATTTAATTTCAATAAATAACAGCAATTTAAAAATACACATAACACATAACAAAGACGAAATTGATATGAGCGAGTTTGAGGAGGGGTGGATGATGGCCAGATATGGCGGAAGACACCGACGCCGTCCACCCAAAAGGGATGGACCGAGCACCTCCTGCCCCGTTTCGGGAGCAGGTTCAGGACACTGCACCTAACCCTTCTCATAGGGCACTATGATTTTCTCATAGCCACAGCCGTGAGTGAACCACTACAGTTCAATTGGGAAGCCTTTAATAAGACCATATCCTGGGGAAGGTCTAGGTACAAAAAGAAGCTAACTACCACCTCGATTGACACATTGAAGTCTTTATTACAGCCATCACAGGATCTCCTCTCCGCTTCTCCTATAGCACAGTCTCCTGTGGATCTTCCATTCCAGCCCCTAGCTCACCCACCTCCACGGGCCCCAAATCCACCATTTGGCCCCCAGAATGTTCGGAGCCCAGGGAAACAGGACAATGGGAACCTTACTCCCACTCCGAGGCCTCAGCAGCCACCCAGGAGATCTATCCAGGTACAGGCCGCAGTTGAAATAGTGAGGCCCCACAAACACCTACGCAAATAGCTGAGCCTAGCATAGCCACCAGCCCCACAGCCGCATCCAACATGACCACTATCCTGTTGGCAAAGACTAATGGAGGAGTTAGTCCAATGAGGAAGGATAGCCCAGGGGACCAAAGGTCACGTTGACCGGCTAGCGTAACCGCTAACCCCTTAGCCATACCCTCTATGGCCACCACCTTGATCGTGGAGACTAGCACAGCCACTAGCCCGGAGACCAAGAACACAATTTACTCACCTCCTAGCTCAGTGGCTAGCCACTCAGCTACACCTGATAGGGCCACCATCTCCCCCACTGAGACTAGCTTAGCCACTAGGCCAGAGACTAATGACACGCCACGGAACTCAACACCATACTTACCCACCTGCAATAAGAAAAACAACATGGAAAAAAACAATAATCTGGACCATATAATACTTACCTCTTACTCCAATGTAGTGGTGGAGGACAACAATTCAATCATCTCTGCTTCCCTTTCAGATTCAGAACCACTGGAATCCCTGCCTGCGGTGGAGCTATCACTGGTAATGGCAATGGTGATGTCGGGGGGCCACTCAAAAATGATGATGGGTCACACTTCAAAAGATACAACTTATCTGAGTGTTAACCAATCTGAGCCCCTCGAAATAATCAACTATTTAAGACCACCGCCAGCGTCTGCTCCGCCGTCACGCCAGGAACCATTTGTGCATCCAGAAACAGACATAAAATCACAATGGTCATTAGACATTCATAAACGAGTTATAATCATCGGGGATTCTAATTTGGCCTTAATATCTACCTTCCAGGATCTAGACATTCAGATGGACTGCTTTCCAGGGGCCACATTCCACAACCTGACAAGGGTCCTGTCTAAATTGGACCCTGATCCTAAGTTCCGGCATCTGGTAGTGGCGGCGGGCCTTTATAATTGCCTGCACGAACAGCAATCGTCAACCACGTGAAAACAACTGCAACAGCTGCTGAAGATGGCAGAGAGCAGAGAATGCCAAAATTAAATTGAAGTGCGACGTCCTACCTGTGTTGAATCAACTTTATTTTAAAACTCAGGAACAGGACCCAGCACACTGGACAATTGAGACTGCCTACAAGATCTTCCAGCATTGGCTGAAAGAACTGGACCTATGAGGGGAGCATAGTCTTAAAACATAGCCCCCCTGATCAACATAGAATATATCCATTCAACATTATATTCATATACTACACCCTATAGCTTCAAGCCTTACTGGCTTAATGGAGAGACAGGAAGCTGGTGGAATGTCTCCATCTGTTGGCCCAAGAGGGAAATTACCACTATAATCCCTCCAGGCCTCCAGCAGCACAGGCCAAAGTGGGACCTGCAAAATAGGATATATTTTATGAGTTTTATTTATATTATTATTGACCTTTTGTTCATGAATTTATGATTGTGTATATGTGTGATCAGCATGTTTTGTGGAAAGAGGATCCCTGTTTCTCTTATAAACTTACCTTGCATGTTGTTTTATTGGAGGACACACTCCTGTGTGCCATATCCCGATGAGGACACCTGAAACAAAGAACAGAGAGAAACACATATTACCAAAAGAGCACTTATTTACTTACCTTTTCTTATTACTTTATTCACTTGTGGATATCCTGGACCCTTTTAGTCTAATAAGAACGAAAAGAGGAATTATAGCCTTTTAGAATTATGGACTTTTTAACCTGCTTAATTCTATGATGTATCCTTTTTTTTAGTTATTTATCATTGTGTGTGGTTTTACTATATTTATTGCTTGATTGGTTTTATAGCACTTACCGTCCTGCATGCACTTCTTTGATGACTTTTTAGCACTTATTTTAGCAGGTGTGGTCCTGTTTCTTTTAAATGGCTCGGATTCCGCTCTTCATTCTCCTTCCAGATGGCTCCCCACCAGTTCATCCATTGCCTATCCTGAAATTTACTGTGATTAACTCATTTCTTCCATCCATCCCCAGTAATACTGGCCCCTGACCTTTGACCTTCACTCTCCACCATCCTTACCCTACTCTCCTCCACTTCCTCATTTCCTTACCTCCTTCTCATCCTTTTTCCCTTATTATAACCATTCACCTACCCAGGCCCTAACCTTAACCTCCCACCAACCCCCCCTTTTTCGCCTTACCTCCATTCCTACGTTCCCCTTCCCCTGTCTTCCTTCCACCTGCTTCCCCCCACCATAATCTATTTTTCTCTTTAAATTTCTTTTCCCTCCCTTTTTGCACTGACAGACCCCCTATACATGGTTTACTTCCTTTCCTCAGGTTTCCTGTTTGGTCCTTCTTTTGGTTTCTTTTTTTTCCCCGCTTTCCCCCTCTTGTATTGGTTTTACTGTTTTCCTCCACAGGACTCTATTCCCTCCCCAGGGTCCTTCACTTTGTTGGTCTTGTCTGTCCCCTCTCATGTTTCTTAATCTCTATTTTTAATTTTGCCCCTCCTTTTAGATCCCTTACTTTTTAAGCGGGCAGTTTAAAGGCTCAGGAGCCCCCGTGGCCTGTACATTTCCAAGACCCTTAAGGAGTCTTGGACATTGTTCCCTAACCTAACCTTAACCTTAACTTTAACCTTAATCTTAACCTTAACCTTAACCTACAGCCCTTTGAGGTTGTGGCACCAGACAAATCATCCTCACAACACAGGAATGTCCTCACGATGAAGGTTTAAACTAAAATTTGTTTTCATAGGTAGACCTACACACACACACTCACACACACACACACTCCACGGCTGCCTGGAAAGTTCTGAGGATTACAGCTGCAGCAGGTTTACACAATGAAAAAGGCAACCTGAGCATCCCTCTGCAGAAACTCAGCCAGAAGGTCAAATGTTAATCAGCGAGGGAACGATCAGGTAGCCGGTCCTCACAACAGTACTTTTATTTGTTAAAATGCTTTGCAGGGCACAGACGAGCGTTGGGTGTGTCTGTTACTACACTTCATTCATTCTGAGCTATTTAAACATTTAGTGAGCTAATAGGCAAACTGTGGTTTCCCTGCTTTTCTATTTTAAAGTCTGCTGTGACACCCTCCTCTCTAAATCTGCGTGTGTCATATTTCAGCTGCATTGTTCATCTTATTTGATTCAGATCATGTTTGAAAACTTAAATGTCACTTTTAGATCCTTATAAGGCTTTAAAAAGATCACGATACGGTTGCAGATTGTTGTGCCGACAATAACTTTCCACTGAAGTCTATAGAATGAGTCACAGCCACCAAATCTGTCAAGTGACCTCATGTGCCCTTAAAAGTGTGTGAGGATCCCTCTAATGTGCGTGATCTCTCTGGCTGTTTCACACTTTGCTCTTTTCTCCTCATGGTGAGAACAGATCAAACCACCTGGTTTGTATTCTACATGCTGGCCTGTGGATGGCGCCATATTCACAAACACTAAACCTGCAGCATGCTGAAAGCACAGGAGCACAAACAGTTACAGACACACACTCAAACAATGTTTGCATTTAAAAGTGGTCACTGAATTCATTTTTTTTAGATTTGTAATGAACACATTTGATGCATTGAAGTTCCTGTGAACATGGAGCTTGCTGCTGCCTGAGAGTTTGGGTGTTTTTCATGCAGTAAATGACTCTATTTTGGTCCACTACACTTGGCTTTGGGTTTGGTTTGGGAACCTCCCACAGATCAAACCGGTGAAAGTCCTGCTGTCAAGTTAAAAAACCTTCATTTCCCCGCTGACACCCAGTAAACAGGATCCCCGGCTGGGCCGTAATCACAGCCCTCCCAGATGTTCACCGCTAAAGGGAGCTTTCATGCTCCTGAGCGTCGTCTCTGAGCTCACACAGGAAACACAGTGCCTTTGTTCAGTGGGCGCACCGCTTGCTCATGAGTGTGTGGACTGAAATGGGAGATGATGCCGTGGTGCAGTGTCCAAAGTCCCGGACTGGAAATAAGTATCTGGGTCATGGCCCACAAACACTTGCCCGATTGTGTGCAGCCTTCAGCGGGTACGAGCTCTGAAGTAATGGAAGTCATACGCTTCATCCAAGAGGGTGTTTCAACGCCCCACTTTCCCGCTTGTGTGTTATTCTACGTCTAATCTGTGACAGTGAGAAAACAAAAGTCATAATACTACAATTATAGTTTTGCTGCACTGCCCTGCTCTGCTATAAAACATGTCATGTAATTCTGAAAAAGGTATTTACCAGAGAATGTATGTAAATATAAAAGGAAAAAAGCACACGGCTGCTTTTGTGGCGTTAAAATGGAAAAATAGTTTTTCTTAGCTTCCTAGCAGAAGGTACAGCAGCTGTTTCAGTTCATGTGATCAGAAACTGAAAAATTGCCTCACAGTTGCAGTAGGCTCATCTATTCAGCGTCCCTGATGGTGTAACAACACAAATGCTGCGCTTTTCCAAGCACAAACAGTTTGTCAGGAAAGGAACGCTGCAGGTTTGTGGTTTGAGAACAGCTTGATTCTTCTGAGCTGCTCAGAGACTAAATAACACAACTGTGGCATCTCCTGCTGGCTTTTAAGTGTCTGGAGTAACATTTCTGAATGGGACTTTGATGAATCTCTGCATGTTTCCTCTTCAGGTTTCTGTTTGTGGACCCATGAGACTCTCAGCCTGAATCCTGGCCGGTGAAGCTTCTCCTCAGAGTGGTTTTTCTGGCCTCTCATCATGCAGCCTGTGTCTTTGTTGTTACTTTAAGCATCTTGTCCTCACCGTCTTCTATCCGTCTGTGCTGAAAGTTCACACCTCCAGTTTCACCCCACAGTAACCATCCACCAAACCATATTAACATTTCTGGAACAGTGTGGTGCTCTTGAGGAAACCCAGTGACAGAGGGAAACGCCGGCCGCCTATCCTACATATGCATGACAGCGCGGTTGTCACAATGAATGAGCGCATTCTTTAATCCCTGCCGGGTGAGCTGACATTAGCCTGTTCCACGCTAATTGCGTTCTTTAATCAACTGTTTGGCTCCCCAGCCGAGAGCCAGATGGCACACGATAAAGTCTTGGCTTAAACAGCTCAAAACATAAACAATAACGACCGTGTGCGGAACACAGTGTGACTTCTCACCACCAGCTTTTATTTCACTTATTTAAGTTGGGTTTTATTTATTAGCTCGACTGTTTTAATGCTGTTGAAATCACAGCTTTAATGGGCTACGATCCTTTTCCATTTACTGTGTAAAAATCTCCATTGAGTCCGGAACACAACTGCCCACACAAACTAGGAAATCAATGTGTGTGCAGTCACCAGCAGACCTGGACCTGCTGCAGAGAAACTGCATGTTACAGACGCTTTTGTCCTCCTCCTCCATATTTAGTCTTTTTTTTCTTTAAAGACTCTTTAAGGTCCCACATTCTGCTCATCTGCTGGTTCATACTTGTAGGTGGAGGTCCAACCAGAGCAGGTTTTCACGGTTTAATGTTCAAAAAGCACATTTTTTCCCCCTCTTTCTTAGCAGACGTGGCTGCTGCAGCTGTTTTCGCCGTCTGTTTCAGAAGAACGGAAACAATCTGCTGCTTCGCTCTCGTCTTCGTCTTCTTCATGTCACCTGGAGGTAGTGAGAAAAAAAAAAAAACAACGGTGGACAGCGAGGTGGATTCGGGAGGATTTCAGAGAGCGCTGAAGGGCTGGAGGAGGTCACATGATCCACAGATCCCCCTATGACATCACAAAGGGAGCCAAATCTAACTGGAGCATTTTCACACACATTTACTGAAAGACAGAGCAGGAGAAACAGAGAGATGGTGGTCTTTTCTCATAATTTGAGGGTTTCTAGACAAATATTTAAGACAAAAGTATATTTTGCATTGATCTTTAAAGGAGATTAAAAATACAGTAAGTTGTGTGGTTCACCAAAGGCCCAATTATATTGTAATATACACAGTTTTTTAAAGCATTTCAAAGATATGAGCTTGGTCTAATAGGTGTGTTAGAAATAATAATCAAGGTGATGGTTACAAGCATATTAATTACTCTGATCAGCGACAAATATGCTGCACAGAACCTTTACACAATTCAACTCTATTTTTCTTACGTACTAAACTGTGATATATTAAGTTGTTTTACACAGAATGATGAAGGGATCATCTTTCTTTAACCTGAGGATTCCACCAGAGGGCTGAATTTAGTCTTCTATGAGTTGTCCAAGAGTGGAAACACAGAAAAAGTGAGCTCCTTAGGGGGCTTGAGAACAGTGAGACAGATGGGAAAAACTCAAACGGTGTTGTTGAATTAGAATTTAATATGACCATAGAATGTTTCAGGCCTTCTCAAATAAAGTTACTCTCTCCTCATGAGAGTGAACAGAATATGTCAATCTGACCCCCAGAATGTACCAGACAGACCTTGATTGTAGTGCTTTTGTTGTGCAAAACATATTCTGAAGTTTGATTATAGATACACGCCTTGCAACCAACATCCAACTGTTAGATTACCATAACATCACTACAGGAACGTGCTATCTGTGACGCCCGAACCTAAACAGTTAATCAGAAATGGTTACGTACTTTATGATATCCAACAAGCATTTAAACATGAGATGTTTGGAAACAGAACAGGAACGGAACGGGACAGGACACACCAGAGGGACATACACACGAGAGGGGGCTCCTCTGACCGGCCCCTCGGGGTCCGTCATGAGCCCAGCGCTGCGAGTACTTTACCTGTGACCTGTGACCAGAATAAACTGCTTGTGAGACCAGACTGAAAACCTCCGTTGAGTTCTTGAGCTGCCAATATAAGAACCGGACGAAAAAAAAGATCTAACAGTGTCAAAAATTTTGAGAATGAAGACCAAGTTGAAGACGGTTCAACTTTTGCTTGCAGTGACCCCATCTGGCCAATTAGCTCCAGTGTTGGAGGGATCCATTGTTGTGCTGAGGACGGCACATTTCCTGCACTGTGCTGCTTCCTGGTCGGAAAGGCAGCTTTTAAACCAGCTTAGAGAAAACTGAGAGAGACACATGAGGATGCACGCTGAATGTCCCCCCCCCCCCACAAAAAACGTGGATCAAACAGTCTGAGCTGCAGAACAGGCAGCACAGGTTTGATCTGTAAACGTAAGGAATGCCAACTCTTACTCTGGTGCTATATCTGGGTTTTAAATAGAAGCTGTGAAAGGCAGAAATATTTAGAAGGCTCCTGATAATCGCTTTTCTCATCCTGTTGGAGGAAACGTTATGGAGCACACTCATTTCCACCAGTGTGACATTGTCATGTGCTTATATGCTTTTATGGTACACATTCTTCTGCGATGGCTGCCTTCTCTAATCCAAACTATCTCTGGATGTGTTTGACCACCTGAACAGTAACACAGCCAATGCTTTAAAACATCTTAAAACAATAAAGGACTTCTACTTTCTCATGTTGCTTTCATGGATTATGGGATCAGTGTTATTATTATTATTTTTGAAATTATTGACACTATTCACATAGAAAAATCACACAGGTTGCCATGGAAACAAACTGCAGCATGAATTTACCAACAGATGTCAGTCACAGTGGCCTTGACCGATCGATGCACATGAGCCAAAATAAATCTCAGACGACCTTCAGCATCATTTTCTTTGTTTACATGCTGAGAGCTGCTTTCAGTCTCATGACAGACGAATGTCCTTTTGCACCATCATGTGTGATTATAGTGAAATTATCCCAATGATATCACGATCACAATGTGATACTATGGGACTTAAAGGAAAACACCGTGCACACACAAACTGCTGATGGTGGCAGCAGAAACTAGAGCAGGTGCTGCAGCTGTGCTTCACACTCTGCCTGCACTTTATAATGTATTTACAATTTCTGCTCTATTTTCCAAAATATATGTATTTAGTTAGGGTTAGGGTTAGGGTTAGGGTTACTGACATTGTGCTTGAATGAATCACTTTCTGCATTTGCAGTTTTGGGCCTATTTCCACCTGATTAATAACACAGACAGCTGGATAATGGCTTCACACGAAGAAGACACTTGTACCATTAAGTGTAGCAACATAAATCATTATTATTATTATTAGAATGTATTAATCTCCATCAAAATAGGGTGAAGTACAGTGAATTCAGTGATAGATAGGTAGATAGATAGATAGATAGATAGATAGATAGATAGATAGATAGATAGATAGTGTGGGGAATTTTAATATTACTTTTGATCACTACTTATACATGGCCAATACGAACGCGCTGACAATAGATAAATAGATAGATAGATAGATAGATAGATAGATAGATAGATAGATGCACAGTTGGTCTAAACAAGTGTCAGCAGGGTTTTTTTGTCGGTGTCAGAATCAGAATCAGCTTTTATTGACAGAGTATGTGAACACATGCAAGGAATTTGACTTTGTAATTCAAGGATTCAAGGAACTTTATTTGTCATACCAACACATGTTTACACATGGGGAGGTACGAAATTACGTTCTCAGGTCCCGTTTTAAGCCAAGATGAATATCAAATAACAAATAAAATATAGAAAATAGAGGTCCTACATAAAATAAAATAGAAGTACTTGGTGCAGGTAGGTGTGTGTGGGGTGGGGACGTGGGATCTGCAGAGCACCACCAGAGTTCAGCAGTCTAACAGATCAAATCAGACAAAAACAAGGAAAGGAGCAACAAAGCTGAACACAGTAAACACACATTTAACTTAAGCAAAGAAAAGAAACATTTTTGGTCTGTGTACAATGTAAATATATAAATATATACAGTTAAGCCCGAAATTATTCATACCCCTGGCAAGTTTTGACTTAAAGTTACTTTTATTCAACCAGCAAATTTTCTTGATTGGAAATGGCACAGGCGTCTCCCAGAAGATTATAAGGCGATTTACAAGAGGCATCATTGTGGAAAAAAATATTTCTCAGTTTTTATTTACATTTGAACAAAAAGTGGCATGGCCAAAATTATTCATACCCTTCTCTATAATCAATAGAAAAGCCTTTATTGGCTATTACAGCAATCAAACGCTTCCTATAATTGCTGACCAGCTTTTTGCATGTCTCACTGGTATTTTTGCCCATCCATCTTTAGCGATGAGCTCCAACTCTTTCAGGTTGGAGGGTCTCTTTGCCATCACCCTGATCTTTAGCTCCCTCCACAGATTCTCAATTGGATTCAAGTCAGGACTCTGGCTGGGCTACTGCAAAACCTTAATGTTTTTGTCCGCTAACCATTTCTTCACCACTTTTGCTGTGTGTTTTGGGTCGTTGTCGTGCTGAAATGTCCACTGGTGCCCAAGGCCAAGTTTCTCTGCAGACTGCTTGATGAATAATTTCAGGCTTAACCCTTTAAGCGCTAAATTGCGACAAGCAACGTTGCTGAATAAAACAGGCTGTATCTATAAATGTGGTGCCGAATCTTGTTACTACTTTTCACCAGGACATGGCGGACATGTGTGCCTGTAATCTGAGCAGCATTTGTGGGCATGGTTCTATTCAAAGTTTTAGAGTAAAAAGAGTTTGTAAAACACCCTCCGGCGCAGAGACGCAGCGGCGAAGCAGAACTAGTAGTGCAGAGCGTAGCGAGAGCGAAAGAGTGTTTTTTCATTTACTCACGATGCCGAGAGGTCGGTTTACCGTTGACGAAGTACTTCGTCAGGTACTGGCTGACTCCGATTCCGAGGAGGAAGACATGCAGTTGTCTAGTGAAGCAGAAACTGACATTAGTAGTGACGGCGAGTCCGCAATCAGCACATGGTATAGCGGATGCTTCACCTCAGCGTGGCCGGGGTAGAAGCATTCTGCGAACGTCAAGCAGGGGACGTGGTCGAGGTGGCAGGGGGGCTCATAACACCGCAAATATGGGTGAATGTAGCGGGGATGAAAACAACCGCGGTTGTCGTGGTAGACGCGGGAAAAAACACACCGCTAATGGCGTTTCATTGCCGCACCGTAAATCACGGCGGCGATGATAATGATGATGATGGCTGGCAGTTCTTGAGAGAAGAGGAAGAGTATCAAAAGTGGATCCGAAATTTTGATGAGCCTGTTGGTTATTGTGGAGACGATCTGACAAATTCTGAGCCCATTGATTTCATCTCTCTTTTTCTGAATGATGAATTCTGGAGCCTATCCCAAATTTCGTTTCATAGTAAAGATATTTCACATTTACAGTATGCTTTTATCTCAAACCACTTTAAAGTTATAGCCTTTTGAAACCTTGATATCAAAATTGAACATTTTCCAATATGGCCGCCACCTTGTGACGTCATAATATGCAAATTAGATGAATAATTTCACTCCCATCACAGACTTTGAGTCATACTGAACAATTTTCACATTGACAGTATACCTTTATCTTGGTTAACTGTATATAAGTGTAGGAGTAAAAAAACTGTGACAGTGTGAAAACAGAGCAATGCAGTGATGCAGATACAGCAGCTTTGCTATGATGCATCTTTACTTACATGGCAGATCAGGACAACACTCACACTGTAGCCTATTAACGCTCATTTATCGATCCGAGCTGATGACTCCAAAAAGGCACGGACGGGGTTCGAACCCGCGATCTTCGGTTTACGAGACCGACGCCTTACCACTTGGCCACCGCGCCTGCGCCATTTTCTCCTCCTAAACATTTTTATTCCCAACTATTCACGTCTGCAGAGTTCTCCTCACGGATTATTATATACATATCAGGGGTACCTGTTGTCCTCCAAACACCGTCGGAGCTCTACTTCCTCCCTCCGTCACACACGTGACCCGTGAGAGGCAAGAATGACACGTGCATTGTTGTGTTGTATTGTTGTGATGGGGCCACGAGGGGGCGCTGTTACCTACCACGTGTGAGCGACGCGGGTCTCTGATCTCTTGCAGATTTCTGCAGGCAGAGGTCTCTGCTGTGCTGCCTCAGCGAGAGGAGCTCATAGAGGAGGTGAGAGTCGATCTTTGCTTTCTCATATTTGTTAAATATTCACAGGTAGAGGAGCTGTTGAACTTCCTGAGAGACAAAACTGACGGTAACGCTGCCTGCAGGCTGTAATGATTCATGTTACACCTACAACAGGCCACCATCACACTGCCCTTAAATCTCTGATGTAGGAAAGGACAAGTTTCACTTTCATTTCATGTTGCAAAATGAAAAATATGCAAAGTTTATGAAGTGCAATAAGTTAATCTCCTCTGGAAAAAGAGCTGACGGTGGAGAAAAAGGTCAGAGGGTCACTACAAAGTTGCTGAAGCGACATGATCGGGTTTAGAAGTTTATCAATAATATGTGAGGAGGGTGTGATATGGGTAGGGAGGAGGGGTCATCCTCTGGAGACACGACACGGTTTTATCTAATAGATGCTACCATGAAACTTCCCCAGTTAATCACTTACACTAACACAGGTATTTTCTCTATCACAAGCTTTTTTTTTAATTCATATATTTAAATATGCACAATATGCATTATCTAATTAAACATGCACTAATCTGCACGCATTTTCCAGATCAGAAATCAGGTTTTTCAGTGGACATTCTGCATAAAAAACAATTTCCGCCATGTTTTCAGGAATAAAATGTTCTAGAAATCAGGCTCTGAATGATATATGAACAAAACCCCTGTGTAAAAACCCTGCAGGATACAGAGAAGGAATAAAACCGGAGAGTTTGGTGTTTGCAAGTGCTGCTGAAGCGAAGATTTCTGGCTCAGAGTGAGAAAAAAAACCCAAGATAGATATGAATTTGTGAGAAACCTACATAAAAATAAACACCTGAATGTGTATTTTTGGTTGTCTCCTGCTTGACGTGGAAGAAAAATAGCCCAACATCTCACATTTGACCAACGCACCTTAAAGTTGTGTTATTTCCTGTGTCTCCAAACCAAATTTTAAGGCAGCCCATGCTCTCCCATGAAGACGTTTTGCTCTGAATCCGTATTGAACACGCTGAGATTGAGCTTGCATAGCTAATAACTATGAGAACCAGTAGGCTGCTTGTAATTCTCAGCAATACAATATGCATGAAGCCAGACTGCAGCTTTTCTCTGTCTTTCTTTTCAAAAACATCAAAGATGAATGCTCGCCTGAGGGCAGCCCCCCCCCCACACACACACACACACACACACACACTTTTTCTCTTCTTTTTTTTTTTTTGAATCAGATATCCTAGAGGCTGTTTGAAAAATGAATAAGACTCATTTCCATTGGGAATGAGTTAGCAGTGAAAATCACAGATGTGGAGTATTCACCTTGACCTGCTTATAGCCAGTCGTCAGGACAGGAGAGAGAGAGAGAGAGAGAGAGAGAGAGAGAGAGAGAGAGCGAGAGAGAGAGAGAGAGAGAGACAGAGAGAGAGAGAGAGAGAATAAACTTGAATAAACCACATAGGTAGATTTAATTCAGGGCACCTTGAAATGTGACACTGACTCGCTTTAGTGTTTCATCTGTCTGAAACCTTCACGTAAAATAGTTCTGGATGGTGTTACCACACGTCGGAGGTGATAATCATTTACAGAAACACACTCCCAACGTTATTTTTGGAGGAACATTCTGGCTGTTAAGCTGTAGCCCCTCTAGGGTCTGAATATTTGTGCTTCTCTGTGATTTAAGATTCATGCTCTTTGTGCCCTTAAGATGAAGCTTTATCGAACAAAACGTCTCAGAAACAAGCTGCGATACAACAGGATAAGCAGCCCCTCGGTGAATCTGAGGGATTTTTAAACTGCTGGAGGTGCTTTAGGAGTTTATTTTAAAATGTCACATGGAATTGATTCTTTTAAGCAGCTTTGCATTTTTATTATTGATATTCATCATAAACCGCTGCAGCATCACGACCTGAGAGATACATGTTCCAGCCAGAGATCACATGGAGCAGCTCACTCCCTGAGAGAATAAGAAGTATCACTGCAGCGATCTGTTAAATTATTTATCAGTGTAATGCTGTAAAAAATATTCTTCTTTTGCCGGGTTTGTGCAAGAATACTCCTGTGCCCTTTCTTACATCTGAATCTTGCTATCTGACCAGCAAAATGATATTCTGCACTAATCTGTTAGCATGTTAGAGTGGCCATCTTGGCGCTGAGTGCTTATTTTATATCACAGTAGTGTATCAGGTCACGTTTTTAATCAGACAGTGAAGCACATCCAACTTCGGGCTGATTTTAAAGCACTCCACAATAACACAACCGCACCCAAACTGATTTAAATCGCTCTAAAACAGACCAGTTGTATATTTAATACATAATATATTATGTATTATTATTTACCTGAGACATCCGTGTAAATATCTACTAAACTTCACTATTTATCTCAGGTAGTTTCGGGGCCTGGAGCCGTTTGCACAGAACACCTTAATTTAGTATTTTCCCTTAAAATCTGATTTAAGGGTCCTTTAAGATAAAAGCAGTTGCACAAAACACTCTTAAATATTTAATGTTTCATCTTCATCTTTGTCTTATACTGAAGGAATCTCTTGCACAAAAAAAGGATCTTAGCAACCAAAGTCACTTCCTGGAGTTTCTGCTGGTTGCCTGGCAACTGATCCAGCCCCAGAAATTCAGCACATCTTAAGTGTAAATACGGATTAAGTGAACAAGAGACAAGATGTTTATGGGCGAGCTTTAGATGTGCTGGTAGGTGGATTATGGTTCCTTTTGGACAAAGACAGGCTAGCTGTTTCTAGGCTTTATGCTAAGCTAAGCTAACGCTAGCTGCTGACATGAAAGTGGTCAGTTTTCTAACTAACTGAGCAGCCAAAATATCACCCTGACCTTTGCCTTTAATAATCATAGTTACATAGTTATGTACTCATAGTATGTGGGCTTATTATCTCCAGATTTTAAAACAGTTTTTAATGCTGTAGTCGTAGTGAATTGCAGTTTTATATTGAGTACAGTAACATTACCTTACATGTACAAACATGCACGTTACATTACAATTACCTGCCCCACCGTTCGTCCTTTCAGTGGAAAAGTGTGAACTGAGAACTCTTTAGGCAAAACAGTAACTGAAGTAAACTCAAACTATTTTAGTGTAGTTAAAATACTGTGTTGTTATTAAAAGACACTGAATAACTTTAACAAACTTGTTAACTAGCTGATTTAACGACACTGTACAACATACAACATGCTCCTTCTATAAAATCCATAAACCAACATGTAGACAATTCCAGTTATATGAAGTTTTGAGAATCTTGTGCTGTTGATGTATGATATCACTCCTGCGAGCCTTTCTTTAATGTTTTTAATATATGAACTCCACCACATGCCCGCACGGCCGACTGACGAGTAAAAATCGGGAAATAAAACGTGTGTAAATTCATCTCAATCCAGAGTGGCAGCCAACACGGCGGCTCTTTGCTGCTGCAGCGTGAGGAGAAAATCATTGTGCTGGACGTGACCCCGGCCACAAGCAGACGTGCGAGTGTGAAATCCAGTTGAAAGGTAAGCAGCTGATAAAGCTACATAACAAAAGGCAATATCATCTCACCCCCCTCGCTCCGAGATCTCTTTTCATCCATCTCTCTCTGCATTCATCTCCTCCTCCATGGGGCTGTTTTCACAACTTCATAGAGCAGACAGATGTAAGTTTTTACAAAATAATAAATCACTTTGGAGGTGCAGTTCACTGAAAAGCCTTGTGGGGCTGAAATGTGGAACCAGAAACCAGTTGTTGTATTTTGGCACAACCCGGCTCAATTTATGTTTCTCTTTTTTTTCTTTTGGCTTAATGTGTACGGAGCAATTAGGTGCACATCACTCATGCCTGTTGGGTCTGTTACCATAGCTACAATACGATTGTGCAGACAATCATCTGGTCCTTGTTTCCTCCAATAGGGTCGCACGGCTGAAGCTGCAATATAAAGTAAAGATGCTCATCTTTCAGCAACACACTAGTAAGAATCCGAAATAGGTTTATGAGTGCGAGAAAGTATTGCAGAGTGGCAGGCAGGGGACTGCGCCCAGTCATGGCGGAGCACAGAAACAAGATCCGACAAGCCACACAGCAGGAGAGGAAGGTGAGAGCATCTACCATTTTGAAATTCAACTCCTCTTATTGTCCACTGAAAAGAGTTTGGCGGAACAAAACAGTGGCAGTAAACAAGATATGCCTCTGCATTCAAGCCCTGAACGCAAAAAGGGAGCAGGAGGAACAAAAAAGGAGGTGTCACTTTAAATGAAATGCATTAGTTGGATGAAAGCAGTGCATGCGTGTACTTTTAAATGTTGTCTGAGGCTGCTCAGGTCAAATTCAGTTTCAATTGGTGAGATCAAAGAATCCCAGCTGAAAAGATGTTCTTTTTCTGTTGCATAAGGTGGAAGTGGGAAAACAACGTCAAAACAGGGTTTTTGGTTTAAATGTGTCCTTGGCGAATTTACAAGTAGTTATACAGATGTGGCCTCAGTCAAAGGGAGCTCCAAATCCCATCAATCAGAACATCTGAGGAAAAGATGCGTTCAGGGACAATCATGGAGCAGCTTTGAGGCCAGGCTTGTTGAAATCAAAGGCCTGAGAGATGATTTTTTTTTTTTTTTTCGCAGGCTATCGGTATCATTCTGAGAAAAATAAATGTAGTCAGTTAATCTGCGGCTTGGAAAAGGACAACAGCCAATGCAGCATGTTCAAGCTGCCCCCCTACTGGGCGGCCCATGAGCCTGTCGATATGGTGGTTTGATGTTGGATGGAAAATAAGAACCCCCCACAACAAACAGAGAGGGCTGGAACAGAGAGACTGGAACAGAGAAAGAGAGGGTAGAAAGGGAAGAACCATCGACAGATGGACTCTGTTGTGATTAAAGATGGCGGCAGTCTTCACTGCAGACTACGAAGGACTATACTCGATCCACAGAAAAGCGGTGGGAGTAGTCTGCAATTGTGGACAACAAAACCAAGAGCCACACAGTAAGGTAAACCAGCAGGTATGATGTTTGCTTTTGAATCTCTGCGGATGAAAACTACGCTAACCAGCAACTTTCCATTGTGTCGTTTATCGCTCTATTATGTCTGTTATCGTTTTTCATGTCAGTGCCATACTGGGTCTGTTGTGTCCTCCCTCTCATCAACACCGAAGCACATCATTTGATTTGACCAGTGAATGTGCATCCCATGACCAGACTGCTGAAGACCCCCGGTAGACTGAACGCTTAAATTAATCTGAATTCTTTCAAGCCAGCAGACGTCTGGTCTGACAATGTACTTTCGCCGTTTGGCACACGGTTACAGATGTATGTCTTTGGTATTATATATCGCCATAGGAAGCACGGGCCCTTTAATAAGATTTTTCTCCCCTTCTTGTGGGGACATGGTGCCTCTGTGAACTAGAATATCCCACAAAATAAACTCAAGACTGAAAATTGCTCAATCCTCTGTGCCTAATCCACTCCAAGGCTTGTTAGTCATGATATATTCAGCCAGGACAAAGGACATCAGCGGGACTCCAGAATACATTTTCTGACAGTCTTCTGATATTTCTCTGGATCATTTTCAGAACTTAAAACAAACACCGGGTGTGTTTAATATGCCCGACACACTTTTATTGAAACCCTCTTATCTTAACAACTTGGTTAATCATATCAGTGCTTTCGAGTGTCTCAGTTTAGCCCGTACGCCCCGTGTATTTTTAGTTTTGAGGGCTTTGAAAGATGTCTTGTCTTGTTTGTTGTTTCTTTTGTTCGTCTCAACTTTAAGTGAATCCTCTGAGAATCGGCAATCTGAAAAATAGAAATCTCCATTGTGTGCACTCAGAATGGGAGCATTCATTTAAACGCCTTAATGGGCTTTTGTTCATCAGAGAGTCTTCAGCAGAGATAAGCCTTTTTCAGCCAAGGCCTACCAGAGAGTCTAAATCCACACTGACAGGTGGAACAAAAGGCGACTGAAAGCACCGAAGTGGGGAACATGAAGTTGTCCCCTGGTGCCACTTAACTGCAGCAGCATGTTTAAGAGTTCGCACACACTCTAAAACATAAATATAATGCCAAATAAGAAACTGTGGAATCATCCACACATCTGAATTCATCCTTCAGTAGGAGCCGTGATGATTATAACTCTTTCTAAGCTACAAAATTCAAGATTTGCATTTTTCTCTAATAGGAAATCACTGATCAGTAGATACATAGATCATTGAGGAATAACTCAACAACTCCTATTGATGGCTTTTCACAGCTACATCTCCGGCACAGTATGTTACTTTCACATAAGCGGAGCTGATTTCAGAAACAGCCACGTCTGCTGTAGAGAAACGTCTCCTATTGTTCGCCTGCCTGCTGAGCAGCTCCACTGGGCCCGCTGCTTCAGGGCTTCTTGTTTGTAGTTCAATTCTGCCGCCATGCCCAGACGTTTCCAGCTGTTCAACACATTCAATTTACCAACCGTGTGGTCACACGACTTCTCGCTCGTGTTACTGGAACCTTTCATGAACAAATGCAGGCGAGGGTTAAATGCAAGGAGGGAAAAGTCCCCCATAAAATGTTTTCTTTACATTTCTAGGTGCAAATAAAGCTTTACCATAAAGAACTTTGATTTGATTATTATCTGTTATCATAATTCACGTCACCATAGTGTGTGCCATGTACAGGATCCACAATATCCTTGGTGCAAAATGCCCACAGGATAACATTGCCTCTGTAGTTAATGATGAAAAGGACCTAAAAAAAGTCAAATATGTCAGTGAGTGCAGCCCAACTTTAAAGCTCAAGAGTGCCCGTTCAAAGTGTTGCATCCATGGAGAGCAACAGTGTTCTTTAGAAACGGAATAACACACGATTTGATGCTTAAACGTATTTTCCTGCTGTACGTGAATGCATCATTAGCGATGTAGTCTTGAACCTCTGAGCTCAAGAAGTCTGTCGGCATTATATTGAAACCATCCCCAAGTTGAAAACAGCACTGCTGATGATTCAGCTCTGCTCTAGCTAAGAGAACAGCTGGAACGGGCCTCAGAAGGTGCTGTGAAATCCTTAATTTGAGTTTGTGCTCTGTGGTTTACGCTCTGCAACAGTTCCCACATCGGTGATGATAAATTCAGCTCTTTAATTAGCTGCATCATATGAAGTTTGGCTGCCGTGAATAGCTTCACGATGGGTCCAGACACCTGGAAGTAACGGATGAATCTGAAAACCCAAAACTCAGCGTTCCCAGAATCAGACCCAAGCAGTTTATAGTTTCAACGCTCCTCACCTGTGGAACAAGCCTCCTCAACACCTGAGCTCTGCTAAAACGGTCAGCTCATTTAAATCAGGTCTTAAAACATCACTGTTCACTGCGGCTCTCCAATAATAGAGCTACATAACTTTCTTGTTATCTATAATAATTCATCAAAATGCTTTTATTGTCTTTTAATGCATCTTATCTTAAGCTTTAACTATTTATTTGCTTGTGCTTTTATTATCTTTTGCATGAAATTTAGTGTCCTGTTTTTATAGTGTTTTAAGTCCCTGTAGAGCACTTTGATTTGCCTTGTCTCTGAATGGTGCTGTAGAAATAAAATTCTGTCTAAACTAGTGGTATTACAGCATATTTTGATTGTTTTCATTGAGGAATGTAGAGTAAATTAAAAACCTCCTTCTGCCGTGAATCAAGCTAAAACTAGTAGTATTTCTTCTTCCTCAGAAACAAATGGATGGCAAAGACAAACTATTATGGCGAGATTCTGCTTCGGCCAGGCCTTGTCGTGTGGAGGTGACGAGAGGGATGTTAGCGTTACTGCAGCCCGGCGTATTCAGTAACCGTGCAATGGAAGCGCCAATTAATGGATGCACTGCTGGAGGATGTGCGAGGAAGACGATCAAACTCAAGGTAAGAGATGTTGATGCATGTAAATCATCTCATTTGGTCCATCATCATCTTCAAAATGTGTGCACAAAGGATTTGGTTCGGGCTTTACTTTCGACCCTGTTGTAAGCGGGAGACGGAAGCTCCCTCCTCATCACTTGCAGCACTGAACTGGTCTGTTGATGGAGACACAGCGACACCCAGTTCAGTGCTGCAGCTTTTAGTTCCACGATTTTGTTTTCAAGGGACTGAAAGGTTCCTTCAGCTCGTCGTTGTCTGCGATTCCACCGCGGCCTGAAAACTCATTTACAGACTGTTTGCTGACGTGTGACAAAGCGGCGGCTGGTTTTTTATTCTCCTGTCACTCCATGTTGATGCATCGAAGCTGAAGAATGAACAAAAAAAACAACCTGTACTTTAGTGATGCACGGATTGTGTTATAGCTGCGGTCAGTCGGGGGAGTCTCATTAACGTTCTGATGGACTGTGGTGGCTGAAATAATCCATCATTATTTAGGTGCCGTGAACCTCTGCCAGACCATCATATGTAATTTGATAATCTCTCTGTAACAAGTGCACGAAGGGACTTGCTTTTGAAATGCCTTGTAGAACAATGTTCAGCTGTTACAACCAGTCGTCACTTGTTCTTAAAAATCCATTCAGCACCCACATTCTTTAGAAATCTACTAAAGGCTCAGGAACCATTCAGAGACTAAATAATGTGTCAAGATGGTTATCTGAAGTTTATTAGGCAACATAAAGTCAATCCGAGCAGATTAGATTAGATTAGATTAGATTTAGAGTAAAGATACAGGCGGTTTGAAGCTTCAGTTTGTGGCTGAAATAGTGCTGCGAGCACTCAACCAATCAGAAATGTTCTGAGCTGCAAGTCCCACCCCCAGAGTTCCTGTACGTTAGAAAGGTACTTCCTCCTGAGCGCGGACTTCCTGGGGGTAAAATAATTACTTTAGAGCCTGGACCCCACGGTGGAAACACTGAGTTCCTCCAAAGGTTCCTGGGGAAAGTTCCAGCAGTGGAAACGCAGCTTCTGAATATCAGAATGAAAGTTCAGTGAGAGGAATCTCTTTCCAAAGCTTTTTTCAATGAATAAGGGTCACATCCTCTGCCCCAAATCTCTTTTTTAACAGTCAAACTTTGGTCAAGAGTGTGACTATAATGGAAATCTGTCCAGGAGTGTAAAGAAATCAGTGTTGTAGCTGGAAGTTGTCGATGAGGTTCTGAATCATTGTCAAGCTTTTCTAGAGGAAGAAATCCTGACCTTTGACATCTATGTTGTGAGAGCACCAAAATGGGAACAGCAACAATAGAAGCACAGTAGACGATCCAAGTAAAATGACTGATGCCATAAAGAAAAGAAAAGAGTGTTTGAGCATCAGGACGCTTGAATTATTGCTGTCCAAAATCAATTTTGCCTCGAGGAAGCTGAAGTGTGTTGGGTCTTTTTCATGTTTTATCTCGCTGGCATAAATAATGTAAGCACTGCGCACTTTAACAGGTTTTTAGGTTCGAGCAGGCAATTCAAGTGATACGATGAGACACAGTGTGAAAATTATATTCCTGTTCTTCCTCGTGCTCCCAAATGGTTCGTGCTAATTACATAATCAAATGCGTTTCCATGGTTATCCATCAGCCTTTCATCTTGGACTCAGTTAAACCGTGTGACTGCTCCGTGCTTGCCTGGCATGAAAGCACAGAAATTGACAACAGCCTTTATTGCTGTGTTTTGGTCTGTCCTTTATTCTTTGTACTTTAAAGTCATAAAGTAATAACACCATCAAGTGCATCTAACAGCGCCGCTAAAATGTAGTAAAAAGCTCTGAGTTGAAATGCTATTGCACTGAATGTCTTGTTTCAAAGCATCATTACTTGTGCTAGAACGTAAAAAAGGCGCCTCAGTGCAGCTCTGTGTGTCCACTTTGTCACGTGTTCGCCGCCAGAACAGTCAAAATAAATACTTAAATTTTGTGTAATGGCGCAAAGTGGCATATTGATGGCTGGCTGTAACGCTCCAGTGTTTACACAGAGGAGGTTTGCCACTGCTCAGTTTGGTTTTCATCATAGATGTATTGATTTAATTCATAAACACACCAAAACATGAACACATTTATCTCCAAGGCTGTTGCAAAACATATCATTCAGACAGAGGTGCAAGCCACTGCAAGCAGTTATATCGCTTGGTTCAGAGCCACCAGACTCTATTGACAAAAACACAGATTTTATCTTGCAGAACATCCTGGTTGCTGGTCTATTGTTTCTTCAGTCAGTCAGCTTGTATATGTTTTTGTGTGACTTTGGTGTTTTAAACAATTAGTTCAGATCCAAACTAATGTGTTAAAACACCAAAGTCACAGCAGCTAGCCTCGCAACTCTTGTGTTATTCTGTGAGGTAAAAATAGTGATTTTGTTAATGGAGTCTGGTGGCTGCAATATGTGTATATTGGAAACCAGACATGGCATTCACAGTTTGCACATTATAAGAAGCCTGGTCATGTTTTTAGTGAATACGTCATTATGCATGTTGTGATAAGAGACGGACAGTTATATTTGTGGCCTGTTGTCCATCATGTGCTGAAGTAAAATATCATAAGTCATAAACTCAGTCATCATAGAGTTTCACTAAGTTTACCAGTAGTAGTTACAGCTTCATCAGATGCTCTGGTGAAACCTCCAGGTGGTAAAAATGATGACAAAGGCCACCTGAATGCACCAGCATACAGGAAAATCTGTACCATGGTACGCTGATTTAACTGATTAAAAGACTTTGGTTGATGTTATCAGCTGGAATAAAAACCTACAGACTTTTTGTCTCTAAAGCATGTTGTTGCCCAACCTGCTTTATAAACACAGCTCACTTTGAAACAGTCTCGCTTTTCTAACCACAAACAACTGCTATATCGCTCTCTGCACACACACCAGACTCCATTGACAAAAACAGTAATTTAACCTCTGAAAACATGCAAGTTGCTGGTCTACTATTGCCTTGATGGGTTAGTTTGTTTATGTTATTGAGTGACTTTTGTGTTTTAAACAGTTAGTTTGGATGTGAATTAATGTGGTAAAACACTCAAGTCACAACAATTGTCCCAGCAACTCTCCTGCTCTGTGGGGTAAAATTAGTGGTTTAGTTAATGGAATCTGGTGGCTTTGAAGAAGGCGATATAACAGCTGTTTGT
Source organism: Pempheris klunzingeri (assembly GCF_042242105.1). NCBI lineage: Eukaryota > Metazoa > Chordata > Actinopteri > Acropomatiformes > Pempheridae > Pempheris > Pempheris klunzingeri. The sequence goes on along the minus strand of NC_092028.1, from coordinate 23,782,325 downwards.
GGTTAAACCAAAAGGATCTTCCAGGTCTCTCTCTGTAGGGATCCTTTCCATGATGCTGTCACACACTTAGAATAACACTCTGAGCCTGTCAGTGGATCAAACAAGCTCTTTTAGTGGACCTACTGTGATCAGGTGCAGCTGCCCTTTTAAATAAAGACATCTCTCTCTCTCTCTCTGCTGCATCAGTTTTACCCTCCAAGTCCACCAAGGTTAAATACAGCACTAAATATCAGGAGTACTCCATCATTTTTATCTGGGCTGTACTTCTAACTTACTGTACTTATTTTTTTGAGCCCCATTACAGTTTATTTTAAGCAAGAAAGGGAAATCTGCAAACTCATTTTCAAGATATTTATCATTTAAATATATATTTGTCATCAAAGCCCATTTCTGCCACTGTGATGGACAAAAAGGTCCTGAAGTCACTGAAATGAGAAGTCTTGAAATAATGACATGACAAGCTATTATTAATATATTTCAAGACAGTTTATCATTATTTTTAGATACTAATACAATATTATGAGATACTGAGTCATTATTTCAGGATAATTTATCATTATTTTTAGATAATACGTTATTTCTTAAGATAGTTTATCATTATTTTGGGATATTAAGTTAGTTTTTAAGATGGTTTCTAATTACTTTGAGGTATTAAGTCATTATTTCTAGATACTAAACCATTACTTTGAGATATTAAGTCATTTCTTGAGATATTTCTCGTTATTTAAGTAATTATTTTGAGTGTTATGATGACTGACAGGATCCTTCTTGTTCGTCAGTGGCTGAAATGTGCTTCCATATTTTTTTAATTCTTCAGAGAGGGGGAGAGACCGTAAAAAGAGGAGGAAAAAAAATAATAAATCAGAGTACCACATGTACCAAACCCAAACACTGGCAGTTTGTGTAGTGAACGGGCGAGGCGCTGTGCAGGCTGAGCCGTGCAGGCTGAGCGGGGCTCAGACAGTGAGAGACAGCCATGGAGAGCTGGAGAGCGGACTGTTGTCTTTGTTATTTCTAAACTCCTGCACTTCGCAGCTATGACACCGTGCGCGGCCACTCGTGCCGCTCCAGACGCCCGATGCGCCCGAAAGCAGCAGGAAGATTTCCACCGGTTAAGTATGTGTCACTTTTTGTTTCCTCCTCCTCTCTCCCCCCAGCTCAGGGATTGGGATTGCGGTAGTCGGGAGAGATATGTGCCACCGCTTCGCTGGTTGTAAATCTATTCGCAAACTGGTGCGGGATTCCCTCTGTGCGCTCCGGCGGTGCGTTAAATGTTTGCGCTCGTCATGTTGTTGGTTCAGTTTAGCGGCTGTTTGCGGAGACAGTGCAGATATTAATAGGAGAATAGTGTGACAAAGTTGTGCACTTGTCGGTCGGCTGCTGAAAGGCCTGGCTCCGTGTGTGTGTGTGTGTGTGTGTGTGTGTGGAGTTTGTTTCTGGCTCCCCTCCCCCACTCACCGCTGCTGTTCTGCTCATTCTGGAGAGGCCAAGACATGAATGTGATGAGAGGCTCACTTCAGAGGCACAAACGGATTCAGTTTCAGGAAATAAAGGCACGGGACGCTTCCTGAGCCCGGCTCTGAGATCACGCCTCAGCCTTTGTCAGCAGGCTGCACACCTGTGACCGCACAGCCGCTTATTTGTGGCGTGAACGCGCGTGCCGAGCACCTCTCGTGCCGATGCATCATCACACACAGGTAGCACGGTGACCGCTGGCCTGACCAGGAGATGAATTCCTCTGCATGTTAACCTCAGTGCTGATGAACCGGGCGCGCTTGCATCTAAAAAAAAAAAAAAAAAAAGGAACTACCCACATTTCCAGCTCACGGTCCTGCAGACCCGGCCTCATGCACAGTGCACGTGCTGCTCACACTTCAGGGTTGTGCAGGGGAGAAAGAAAAAGGCACTGGTGCCAAATTTGTCTTTACTGTCTTTGTTCAATCAGAGAAATAATTTGTGTGTGTGCGTGTGTGCTGGACACGACATGGAGTGGGTGTGCCCTGAAGGGAGCGTGAAGCATTAAAATAATATTTCCTCTAAAATCACAGCCACAGTAAATCCAGCTGTCGTAGTTTTGATATTATAAATCTGCTTTCTTCGAGATTTATTTCGGCCATTGGGGCTGATAACTGAAGTCCTGGCTATTTGTGTTAAAATCTTCTCCTCGATTTTGCATGAAAATTGGCTCTATCTTTCTGTGCTTCTTGCTCCTATGAGGCGCCGCCGTGTCTTTGCTCGGTTAGACAGCTCATCCAGGACCAGGACGTGTCCTTGAACAAGACATCCAATCCCTAAAATCACTTGGCGTGCTACTCTGCAGCTGACCCTGCACTCCCATAGCAGGGGAACGAATCAAGGGCAGAATATGATACACGGATCAATAAAGCAGCATTTTCATATCAGCTAACAGTGGAGAGATTAAGCCTTCTTCGTTATTGAGCTCCAACTGTAAACCCCAAGTGGCTTTATCATTGCGATTATACACCAAGACTAATTTGGATGAAACTGGAGTAGCTCTGTGAGGTAATGATATGCTTGGAAATCACTGCGTGCTACATTAACACTACATCTTATTCATACTACAGCTGAGTGGAAAGTTGCCTTCAGGGCCGCGACTCCTGGCCTGGATCACCACAACACTGCCACATAACTCCGAGTGTGACTCAGTGCGGCACAATTACGGGCTATCAAACCACATAACAGGCTATCAAACCACATTAAAAGTCTCATGACTCCAGTTTTTACGAGTTCTGCTTAGGTTTGCAGATGTTATGCGGAACGTGCTCGGATCAAGCGTGTGAACGTTTTTCAACGTATTTGCTTATGGAGTTGATTTCACCACCAATTTGCATAATTATTCCGTTGTAGTGATTCCCTAATTCTGATGTAAATTCACTGTGCCACGCCGTAGAGGCTATTTTCCGGGTTTAGAGCTTCATATAGTAGCTTGTCTCACATTTCCAACAGGATGGATTTCTGCAGAATTTGCATTAATTTTAATGCTCAGCTGGGAACCGGCCACATTATGGGTTTTTCATGAAAATCTGATGAAAATGCAAACTGGGCAAAAATTCTTAAAATTCCCCAAGAGCACTGGATCTGTTTGCATGGAATGACTTGAAGTTGTACAAGTTGATTGCTGCATAGATTCCTTAGCCATTAATCTGAGTGTTTGGATATCTTTCTGCCCTGTCAGAGCTCACTCTGCTTCACCTTTTAATGACGTGACGAAGCTGACGAGTCTCATTCTGTGTTGTTTTTCCCTCCTTGCAGGAGTTTTTTTGCAGTGGCGTAAGTAGAGGTCTGGATCTGGTGGTTGTGCAGCGCGGGCTCTACGGGGACCTGGTTTATGGATGCTGGGACTATGAGCATAAGCGGCAAGCGGGACTACTTAGCAGACCTGGGGGCCAGCTTCACTGAGGATGCTCCCAGACCTCCAGTCCCAGGGGAAGAAGGCGAGCTTGTGTGCAGCGATGGACGCCAGTACGGCAACCTGGGCTTCTCCTCAAAGAGCGACAGCCTCAAGTGTGAGGCGTCTGTGGCTACACCCCGCCGTCCTGACTTGGACCTTGGCTACGAGCCGGAGGGGAGCGCTTCCCCCACGCCACCCTACTTAAAATGGGCAGAGTCTCTTCACTCTCTCCTGGATGACCAAGATGGCATCCAGCTCTTTAGGACGTTCCTCAAGCAGGAGGAGTGCGCAGATATGTTGGACTTCTGGTTTGCGTGCAGTGGCTTTCGCAAACTTGAAGCCAACGAGGGCAACGATGAGAAGAAGGTAAAACTGGCAAAAGCTATCTATAAGAAATACATCCTGGACAACAATGGGATTGTTTCTAGACAGATCAAACCAGCTACCAAGTCCTTCATCAAAGACTGCGTCATGAAGCTTCACATTGATCCTGCCATGTTTGACCAGGCTCAGACTGAGATCCAGGCTATGATGGAGGAAAACACCTATCCTTTATTTCTAAAGTCTGACATATATTTGGAATATACGCGGACAGGAGGAGAGAGCCCTAAGCTGTACAGCGATCAGAGCTCCGTTTCTGGGAATGGAAAGGTTCTGTCGGGCTACTTACCGACTTTAAACGAAGACGAGGAGTGGAGATGCGACCAGGAGCCGGAGGAGCAGCCCGAGTGTGACCCCACACCGAGCAGCCGGCTCACTCAGAGGCTGCTGATGGAGACGGCACCACAGCGCGCTGCCAACAGCGCCAGATTCGAGGACAGTCACGAGTACAGGTAAATCCTCCCAGCAATGTAGAAAGCTTCCCTTCAGCTCCTCTCTGCAAACTGCTGAATTAGAACATAAACATGAAACCACAAACCACAATACCATGAACGCTGCTCGAGGTTTGAGATGAAAACAGAGTCGGAGAGTGGCGCAGGAGACGGCGGAGATGAGATGAGAGAAAGATGGCGCACTTGCCCCTATGGTGTTGAGGATATGTCAGAGGAAGTGTTGGAAGGTTGAAGTGGTGTTCTTTGTCTGTCTTGTGCAGCTACTGTGGGATTAACATCTTCCCATCGGGCAGGGTTTTGGAGTGAAATAGTTGATTCTTTTTTTAAAGCATGAGCTTCGACACATTTCTTATTTTTTAAACCTGGGCTCTGTTTTACATGTTCTGGGTTCAACATTACAAAAACTTTTGCAGCTGGTCCAGTAGATCGACTAAGCCGGTAGCCGAGAGCTTTAATGGCTATAATGATAGTTTGTGTTGTTGTGTGTTACACAAATATTGTGCTGGACATAAACTAACTGATGAAGGCAGCAGTAGACCAGCAACTACCGTCTAAATTTATTGTTTTTGTCAATGGAGTCTGGTGTTTTTGAGCCATGTGATATGAAGGTTGTCTCTGGTAAACAGACAGGATCTTCCAGGTTTCTCTCTGTAGGGATCCCTTCCATAATGCTGTCACACACTCAGAATAACACTCTGAGCCTGTCAGTGGATCAAACAAGCACTTTTAGAGGACCTACTTTGATCTGATGCAACTGCTTGAACAGATCACATTACAGCCACCGAAGGTGCTGGTGAAGGTGATCTCCTGGACCACTTCCAAATGGTTTTGTACCTACCTGTCATTTCAAACTCAAAATATGGGAAAATAAGGCCCTGATGTACAAATATTGCAGCTATCCTGTAAATCTGCATTTATGGAAAAACTTTTTTGTTCTCTGTAATGAAATGTGGCGATCCCACACTTGTTGTCGACCATCTTGTTAAACATATTTCCAAAAAGAAGAAAAACGTTGCAGGAATGCAACATTATAGAGCGGCCCCCTCTCTGTTTATATTGATTTATCTGAAATCAAAGACAATGTGCTTCTGGAGAGGTGGAAATGTGATATTTCATACACTTCTGCTTCTGAATCAGTGCTACTGCAGCATTAAAAATAATTGCCTCGTTGCTTTGAAATGCTTTTCATTCTCAGTGTGAGAGGTCGAAGTGGAGTCACCCAGATGCTGTAATCCAGATCTGCTGGTTGATGCTGAAAAACATCAACTTTTAGTCAGGTTGATGCAGATATACACATAGTTATGTGTGTTTTCCTTTAGATTTAGATTATATAGCTTGATCAGCGTCTGTCCTGCTCCTTGACTTGAGTTGTCTGTGTTTTGTGGCTGTTTGGAATTCTTGCAGATCCAGTTTGTACCTTTTTAAGAGAAAATAATGGTGCTTTGCATAATTTCCTCCTGTGCTGACTTATTTCTGAGTATTTAAAGTGATACATTCGTTGGTCTGAACATCTTTTTACTCTCAGCTACGCAGAGCTTCGTGCACATACGGCAGATGTGAACGTCTCCTCTTAAGTACTGGGACAGTTACCTGACCGTCGTGACACCTGAACAGCGTTAATGTCATGAGTAACACGTGTGTGAGGGAAGGGAAGTTCAAGGCAAATCTGCCCTGGAAGAAAATAAGATAACACTTGTTTTTGAGCTGCTCTTTGATAACAAAGGTGACTTTAATGTTATGGCAGCTCCAGATATGTTACTGTGATAAGTGTGGCTTGAGTCTTTTACATGAGGTCCACAGAGTCAGAGTGAGACTGTGGGAGGGAAAAGCTTGCTTGTTTGGTTAATGTACTGCTGATTGTACTGCACAGCTGTCTGGACTGTTGTGTTATTTGTTATTTGAGCTGTATTTTGTGCTGTGAATCTGTCTAAAGTCTTTAAACACTGTCTGGTTAGATTGATCTCATATTGGAACATTGTTAACAGACATTACATGTTTTAATCAGCTTCTCTGCACATCCAGAACCTGCGATGCTCTCGCTGTACGGATCAATCGACCGGCCTGGTGACAATTTCAGTAAAGTTCATACAATCAAGATGGCTGCATCCTCACTTTGAAGCAAGTTTTATGTCACAGCAAGTTCAGACACTAAAATACTATTCTGATAGCATTAAAACAAAATCACAACAGTTAATATGAAATCTCTTAACAGCAGCCATGTAAGAAGTCAGATCAGGGAGCTGCAACACAGCTGATCGATATTTCTGACATGGTGGAAATCCATCCGATCAGGGAGGCTAATCGGGTGTCGTGCACATCAAAATAAGAACCAATCCACCGGAAATTCGGCCCGATTCTAAAATTAGTTTAAGGCGTCCAGTTCAGGGCTAAAATTTGGCTTAATCCGTAGAGCGTCTGCCCGGCTTAATACACAGCAGCCCGTAGATTCACAGAGAGAACAGACACTGATCGACTCTAAAAGGCTCTGAGTTAATCACACCGTGGACGCTTGTTTACTCTTCATACTTGTGATCCTCCGGCAGAAATAGACTGTAATCATATTAAACAAATATTGCTTGCTTACACAGTTACATGCTTTTACTTGAAATGTCTTTTCAAATGAAAGTGGAACAAAGAAAGCCCAAATGAAAAACACGAGTAATTACTCTCTACCACAACTTGTGTCGCTGCTGATTTAAAGCTTATTGTGTAACACGGTTACATCTTCCACAGAGGTTTAAGGCCGCTCCATTAACAAAAAAAGTCCAATGGCAGCATGTCAGGTGTCATTGTTGTCACAGTCATTGTTAATTCACCGTCATTAGATCTGAATCTGGTTGCAGGTATCGTTCAGTGTGTATTAATGCTGGAAAAAATCGCCGTCAGACAGGACAGGAGCTCTCCCATGTTTGACCTCCCCTGTCACACTCACCCGAGTTAGAGGGGAGGGACGGGAATCAGCTGACAGTCAGACAATACCTCCCAGATAAGACCATCTCTGTGACAACAACACGGAGCAGCACAGGCAGCAGAGACAGAACAAATCCTCATTACACTTCGGCTGGTGAAGATATCTCACCCAGAGTAAAAGAAAACTAAAACGCTGCCTTTTCTCTCCGTGCTGTTGTCTCATTGTGTCTCATTACGTTCTCCAGTGTTTGCATGCAGCCCGTCTGGTTGATATCTGCAGAAAGCACCGTGAAACAAATGTGTGTGATTTAGTTTTCTGGAAGACGTAACCAAAGGCAGTGTCGATTGAAATCAATGTTTGCTTGAAACCTCCTCAAAAAAAAAAAAATTATAGGAGTTTTAATTAGCGAGCGAGGCACAGTTTCTGAGTTTGTTTTCACATCATTATTTCAGCAATCAAGCATTTGGCTGGAATTACAGAGCGGCACGCTTCATTTTTAAATAGCCTTTTAGCGGCACCCGTTGGGTTTTTATGAAAATAAATTTTACATCAGTTGCGTCTGATCTCTTCAGAGACGGGCAACAAAAGACATTAAAAACTCTTTCAGATCAGCTTTAAGAAATCAAATGACTTGGAAAAAGAACGACCTATACGCTCATTAATGTTTGGTGAGATTTTGCTCAGTTTTGTTTTCTTTCAAGGGAGTCGTGTGCTTCAAAGGCAAGACTCTCGCTTTAAATGAAAGTTCCTTTGAGGGTCCTAACAATGCGTGAGCTGGAATAAAGTAGAGACAAACGTGGAATAACAATATGGAGGAACAACAGTGCTGCTGCTCAACCTTTGTCTCAAACCAACATTATTGTGTGTCGCATCTAAATAAGGGCTCGTTTTCAGTCTTCGGGGTCACTATCAGCAAAGGATCTGAGAGGATGAAGGGCAGGATGGAGGGAAAGAGACGGGAACGGGATGTAAAGTTTTGATCCCACTCGGAGGGCAGCTGAGGACATTATAGCCAGTGTCTTTAGATTCTTTTTAGTGCAAGTTAATGAAGTAAAATCCACCGAGATGTGACCAACTAAAACATCCTGTGAGTGAACGGTTTCCTCATATAAGAAAAGCAATATATTTGCTAAATGTGCATTACTGCCTGGCCCGGAGAGAAATGTGTTCAGGCTCAGGTGATGACGGGAAACCTGGTGTTTTTATAGTGTTTTTAATCACTGAACCATATTTGAAGTGGAAGTCGAGCCATTTTATATGATGACAGAAACTCTGCAGCACCGTTGTTCTTGATTTATTTGTGGTTATGAGAAAGAAATGTCTCCAAAATGGCTCTGCTACTGGGAGCACAGTTGCAGAGCAGTTTTTGCTCTCTCATCCGTCTTCCATCAAATGACAGATGAAATTAGATGAGCGCTCGCTTCTTTCCGTCTCCTTTCAGCTCTCATCATCAGAAACGGTGCCACATAGAATCACAGCTTAAAAACGTAGACTTCCCCTTTTTATTTATCCCGCCTCCTCGCCAACCTGGCGCAGTAATTACTCACCGTTGTTGAATGCAGATGCTAATGAAAATCAGTTGGTTAGAAAGGTTTCATTTGCTTTCCAAACGGGGGAGAAAGTTCGGGATAAATGCTTCAAAGAATTCCAGTTTGAATAAAAAGAGATGATGCCTGACATCTTTAATTCATGTGTACAAAGCCTTGTAAGAAGTGCATTCAGCAGAGTCAGTGACTGAGAATGTAAACGGTGTCAAATTTAGCTTCTCGCTCTGCATCCGAAGACTCATTTGAAGTTTGCATCAGAATAAGATCTGCAGTTATTCTCCGTGTTTACGGCCAACGCCGGTAAACTCAGCGCGGCTCTGGGCTTGTCTGGATTACACCAAAGAGAAGCAAGAGGATCCCTGTGACCACGGTGCACCTTGGGACAGTTTTCAGTTGAAAAATCTCATCAGTGCTCTCTGGTGAACAAACCATCATGGAGGCACTTTTCTCAAATGATCCAAAAAAATGATCCCAGTTCTTGTTACTTATCGGCCAAAAGGCTGTATACACTGATAAATCTGCAATAATCTGATGTCGACCGATTTACCAGATTAGTCCTACGGCCTAGTGTTTGACACACACACACACACACACACACACACACACACACACACACACACACACACACAGACAGAAGCTAAATGACAAATTTAATTGTCTTTGCATTACCATTTGAGCAACGGTGCCCAGTATTTTTTCTTCCTTTTTGTGGAGGCACAGAAGACCCAGTTCTGATAGCAGTGTTGCTGCTAAGCATACATGTTGCATGCACGGCACCATCCCACCTGGAGCATTGACTCTCTTGCAGCTCTCTAAGCAAACCAAAATGGAAGACGTTTGGCTGTTTGTAAATCACTGACAAAGTGACTAATGTTCTGGTGTAGTGGTGAAGCGTTGGGCCCTCTACAGTATCTAACTATTCAAAATATTTCAATTCTTTTTTCCAGGCCTCCGCCATGTCGGGAGCCCGTCAACCCGTACTATGTGAAGACTGGCTACGCCATGGCTCCCGCCACCAGCGCCAACGATAGCGAGCAGCAGAGTATGTCCAGCGACGCAGATACAGTTTCCCTCACCGACAGCAGTGTGTATGTACTTTCTCATCACACACACACGCACACACACACACACACATATATATACAAATTTTATCCATGAAATAGCCATATGACTCATAAAGGCTTTGCTGGGCAGCACTCATTGGGTGGAACATGAGAGGGTTTTATCATCAAAAATTAAAGAGGGAATCAAACTCTAGAATAAGTATTGACGGTTTTTATTTAAAAGGAAGCTGTGCCACAGAAGTTAGCATTGCTCAAAGACAGCAGTAAGGGTTTAATTGGCTTCAAAGTCGTACAGCTTGCCCTGTGCTCGAACTAAACCACAGGAGCAGCAAGTAAAGGCCTATCTGTTCATCAGCCAAAGCGGTAGGAGCTGTTGGATCGCTGATGCTAATTAGCAATCCTTAAAAACTCTTAGCAGACTTAAAACCATGTACAGGATGTACAGAAAGTACTGAGCCGGTTTGAAATGTTTCCAAAGTGATTCTTTATCGTCACTTTTCTTAATTTAGGGTTGATCAAAGCAGAATTTGTCGTCTTTCACCGGTGAAAGTGTTTGGGCTCAAGCATGAGGCTAAAGCCTGGCTTTTTTTTTTTTTACCATCTAGGATCACTTGGGTGCAGGACTTGTATTTCAGTTGAGTGTGCAGACCAGGCATGTGCTGGTGAAAGAAGATTCGAGAAATAATGTTTTCTAGGTGCAGAGATGGCAGTGGGGAATTATGCCAAAGAAACTTCAAAGCTTGCACAACTGGACAAAAATGTGTTTGAAGCTGAATGGATTAGAGGCTGTTATCAGCTAATTGGTCCAGAGCTTCCAGCACAGGAGAGTGTGAAACCCAGCATGACCAATACCACATGGAATTACAGACTCATGAATGTGTTGACATGTAACTGTAATCTGCCAGACCACTTGTGGTGCAGAAGGGACACAATAAGCCTGTGAGAATGCCGGTCCTGCTGCACTGATTAATCGAGACTTACAAGGTGTTCGTTTTAGGCGAAAATGCAGCCGAAAGCTTTCAACTTCAAAGCTGCTTGTGTTGTTTATTCATGAGGATGTTTTATGAAAATGTCTTTGTTGTTAATTCCAGAGATGGGGTTCCACCCTACAGATACAGAAAACAGCATCGCCGGGAGATGCACGAAAGTGCCAAAGCAAATGGGCGAGTGCCACTACCTCCTATTCCGGTGAGTTATTCATGGGTCCCTGCCTCTACACCTCTTTAACTGTCTGTCTCTGCCTTATTTTTCTCTGCTTCACCATTGGAGATGTGCATATTTAAGCTCTGCAGTGTCGCAGGGCTTGTGATGGGAGTATAAGAATAGCTGATGGTGAAAGAGAAGGCTGTCTAAATGCAGCTTGATGCCTTCCTAAGCTGTGTGCGCTGAAGCCTAGCAGACATGAATCCTCCCCTGTGACAGCCTGATGCCTCCCCCCGCAGCTTGCACTGTCTCTTGGTAGGAAAACCCCGGCCCTAATTAGGCCTCAGAGTAAAGAGTCAAATTAAAACTCCACACACAGCAACCTATTAGGATGCAAGAATTGACTGTATAGCAGAGCTGAAATCCCCAAAGCATAACGCTCACGTTTCCCTGCCCCAACAAATTAATCATGACTTCCCTTCAGAAGATTGACAGGGCTTGTAGGTTGGTTTTTTAAAACGCTGCTTTGTTTTCCAACCTTTTTTTAAAAAAATATATATATTTAAACTGGTTCCAAATTGGAAGTCAAAACCGCTTTGAGTCGTCATAATTGCAGTGCAATACCTGGTGCTGGCCGTAGAGGAAATAAATGTCACTCATGTCCTTATTAAGGCAGGTTTATTTGGACAGCACATTCCACACACAAAGATAACTCAAAGTGCTTCACACAACACATGACAAAGACAACAGGAAACATTAGAAGGAGATTATGTGTCTTTTAGGGGGGGCACCAAGCAGAGGAAAAGGTTTTTGTCGTTCCTGGGTGGTGTTCGCATGCTCGCAGTCAAAATCAATAGATAATTTAAAACATGAAACAAAATGACACTATTGACATCTATACATTCACACATTGCATTTCTTTCCCTTCAGCTCATCGCCAACGTCAGGCTTCTTTCTCTTCCTGGAGAAATATTTTAGCAAACTCATCTAAAAATGCATTCAAGAATATTTTAATCCAGAGCTTCTGCAAACATCGGCTGTTATTTTACCAGCGCTGAATGTCAATAGTGAATACATCGTCAATGTTGATTTAAACTATAAAATCTGTCTAACCTGATGAAAGCTAGTTGAATCCAGGTTTTGTCTTATTCTCTTATTAATAATTATGATCGGCTGCATGTCGTTAAGTCTACAGATTGTGTGTTCGTACCACAGGCGACCATTTTACTGATTAAGAGACCAAACGTCCAACAAAACATATCGTATCTTAAAGATTAGTATCAAATCCAGGTCACATTCTTTTATGCTGTTGACACACTTACAACAAATAGATGTAGTTCTGTTTCAAATCATCACACAGACGGCACGGGAGCGTCTCTGAGCCCTGAAAGAATTTATAAGAATGGTTTCCGTTGTGTGTGAAGATGATAAATCAGCTCTAAACCAGAGGGGATCAGCTTCAGGTTATTTTAAATGTATTCTCCCTTTGGACGTTTAACACTTGACATTGTCTGCTTTAATATTTCCTGATCATGTTTTAGGTCCTTCATGCACTCACTGAGAGGATGTGAGGGGTCAGGGTGCTAAAATGGCCCCCGTGGTGTTGACAGTAATGCAGCAGTCACAAAAAAATGCTTACAGTTGGACATTTTTTCCTCCAGCGTACAAACCGGATTCCAAAGGATATCCACGTGGAGCCGGAAAGGTTTGCCGCAGAGCTGATCAGAAAACTGGAGGGCGTGCTGAGGGAGAGAGAGGCTCAGGAGAAACTGGAGGAGCGACTGAAGAGAGTACGACTGGTATGTTCACTTTATTTCCTGAGCCAGTGTCTATTGTTTAAAGCACAGGCAGCTCCACTGTTGGCTGAATTTGGTTTAACGTGGGAATAAGCAGCATCTTTCTGGGGTTGGTGCACTGGTTCACACTGGAGACCTCTGTCTGTTGACTGAATGACCTCTAACGCAACACAATTCAGGCTGCGCTGGTCCGTCTGAGCTGCTTTCACTTAGTAAATCTTCAAGTCATGTGAGGGCCTGTAAGGATTTGATTATTACTGCCACCATGTCTCCTTCTGGTGACACCAAATGAATAATATCAGCAGCCAGGAGGAAAAGAAAATTGAAGTATCCTCAACGTAGCGGCAGGTTTGTTGTTTATTTTCATTATTGGTTTTACCTGCCAATTATACTCGAGATCAAAACAAAAACATCATCAATAAAATGCTGATTATAATTTCCCAGAGCATCAAATTCCTTAATGTATATGACCAACAGTATGGAAACCTAAATATGATCATTTAACTATCATATATAACAAAGAAAAACATAAAATAAACTGGAAGGAGAGAATTTCTTGGATTTTACTGAAACAAATAACTGAAAATCAACCAAGTGGCAGATGAGTTTCCTGTCAATCAATCCTGATTAAATCCTGATAAAAGAGAAAATATGTGAAAAACTTGTGGTTTGAGCTTTTTTTTTCAGTTCAGCATCTCGTTTTAAATCCTCACTCCACAAATCTCAGTTTCAAACGGCCATCTTCTCACCTGAGTGACTTTGATATCCTATAATAAAAGAGCGACTGAATAAATGATAATCGTAGTGTATTGAAAAGCAGACTATATTGAGTTGTATCCGTAACGCCACCAAAGCCCATCTCTGAGCCAGAGAGAGATGTGTGTCTGGCCGTCGGGCTTAAAGTTTCCAGTAACAAAGGAGACTTGATTCCGTCTGGCCTTAATGAAATTAATGAGGCTATCCATTTGAATGGGGAATAAAAAAACACGATGAATCATTTGGAGAGCTGCTTCCTTAGCCTGTCAGCGATCTGGCTTTGTCGATGAATCAGATGGAGCACCTGCACCCTCGGCCGCTTGTAAGCCTGGAACAGTGTGCCGCCTGTTTGATGTCACTTGAACAGTGATGAAATGGTCTGTGCTACCACAAATGAAATTTCCCTCAGTACAGAGAGCCAAGTATTAAGTCTCGAGGCAGACGGTTTCAGTGGTTTGGCCCTGAAGGGAGAGAAGCTGCCATCACACAGCTCAGTTTGCTTTATTAAACCTGGAGGCAAGCATTGTTTTTCTGTGCATCCAGAAAAGAAAATGTGAAGCGTTTTAGCCAGAATATCAGAGGTATTAAAAGTGATGTGGTTAAAATGAAGAATTTGTATAGCATGAGATCAGATTCAAAATCCACATTGTGGTTAAAAATTGATGTTATTTATTGCTGTGAGTAAAAGTTTCGCATGATTTCATGAGGATGAGATGAACTTATTGCCAAAGTCTGCTGAGAATGAAATCACGGCTTCACTTAACGTAATTATTTTAGAACAACAGCTCTGAGCTGCATAATCCACATAAACAAGAGCAGCAGGATGCTGTCACTAAAGTGGTGAAAAAGGCAAATGCTTCATCGCTTGTCTCTACTAGATTTTTAACATAGAACATTTGATTTGATTCCACACTGCTAAATGCAACTAGAAGCATCAGGACATCCTTTTATTTTGGAATACTGCATTTGACATATTCAATCTATAGTCATACTAAATAATATGAAAGTACGAGTAGTGGAACGCAACATGAGGGAGTGGGAAACAGGTGACAGGACGTGAAGAACAAAGGAGATGATTGGTCGGGGAAACGCTGGGAAGAGGGCGGGGCTGATGAAGGTGATGCAGGGCAGGTGTGGAGGGGAAGGGGGGAGATAAAGACCGGACACGCCCACACAACACACAGAGACCGACTGGGAGGCAAAGACGGGCTCAAAAACCAAAAGTACAGCCAAAACCGAACAGACACACACACACACACAGAGAAAGAACACAAAAAGCAGCAACTGCTACTCCATGTTGTCTAACATGTCTAACGTCCACCACCGAAGCTCACCTGTGGAGCAGCTTGTCAGGATTTTCATTTTTTAAATGGAGAAGATGGAGCCAGTGGAAAAATGTGCTCAAATGAAGATGTCACGCTTCCATGAACGACTTCCAGCGAGCTCAGGGAGCACGCAGATCTGGATCTGGTGCAGCGACACGAAGACGCTTGAAATATTAAAAACGTGCCAAAAAATATTTGGCTGCATTTGGCACCTTTTTTACAACACTGCTGAATTTGAAGAAAGCTCAGGGAAGTTTGAGTTTATGCCGGCGCAGGATGAGAAGCCCTCTCATATTTCCTTTTGATACAGTCAAAGCAAATGGATGGTGAGCACACGGCAAAAGCAGTTTGGCATGTTCACAAGTGAAGATTTATTTAATTATTAACATAACTGACATAAAAAATTTGGGCATGGCTAAAAGAGAAAAGTGAAACCCGACCAATTGTTGTCTTTCCACCATCTCTCCCTCTTCCCTCTCTGTTAAAGTGTTTCTAACTTTAACACAAGCTGCTCCGGCTGCATCAACGTTTACTGATGGTGCTGTGTGACACTTTTCTCTTCTAAATTAAACATCTACTGGTAAAATATTAGGATTTCATTTATCCATATTCTTTCAGTAATGCCGTTGTGAAATAAGTATTACAATTCGACCATCGCCAGTTTTCGATGGCTGAATTTTTCCATCCACTGCAGTGTGTTATTTCATCACTGCACATCCTCCATTCCATACAGCGCTTGTTTATCAGAAGCTATTATGACTGCCTGCAGCACCCCATCCCATCATTCACCCTGGAGCAGAGTCTGTCAGAGCGGGATTTTGTCCCTGTCACTCAGAGCTGAAACTGAATAGACCGCACTCACATGACACCAACCCACAAACCCACAACCCCTCAATCAGACTGATAACTTCTGTATTCTTGGTGCTTCTCAAAACCTCTGCAGTAACAATGAGAAGCATGTGGTGAAAACCTGCCATCTACAGGCTGAAATAATCACAACATGTTCTCCTCAACGGTGTTACAGAAATGAAATGTGTATAAATATATTCTGTCAGGCTTAGTTTCGTCAAAGTTGGATATAATAAGCATCAGACACTCCAACTGTTCCTTATTTGTACAGGTTGTTTAGATTCCCTCCTCTAAATGGTGTTCAGTTTTGTTTTGCATGTGTGTTTTTTGTTCTAAAGGAAGAGGAAGGTGATGAAGTCCCGTCCACGGCCTCAGCATTATCCAGTCACAGGTTCCCCCCTGGTGCTCATCCGCAGAACTACACCTCCCGCTATGCAGACATCACCTGCAGTGCTCCTTTTATGAGAGACGCCCACGAGGAGAATCCTGAGAGCATCCTGGACGACCACGTCCAGCGGGTCATGAAGACTCCCGGCTGCCAGTCTCCAGGTACGGGCCGCCACTCCCCCAAGTCACGCTCGCCAGACGGTTTCCCGGGGGGCAAAGGGACGGGACTTGGCGTGGTGCTGTCCTCAGGCCAGACTAAACATCCATCCAGGCACGGTGTCAAGGGAGACACCAGCCACCTGTACCACCACAAGCACGTGCACCACATCCACCACACAGGTGCTGGGAAGCCCAAAGAGCAGGTGGAGGCTGAGGCAGCCATGCGTGTGCATGGCAGCTTTTCCTGGAGCATGGAGTCGAGCCATTATGGATCAAAATCTCGCAGCTATGCAGATGGCATGGGATCCAACCCAATAGAGCATACAGCATATAAGTACGCAGAAAACTGGGTTCTACTTTGTCAGTAATTCACCCCAAATGCTTCTTGCTTCACTACTTAACCAGCTGATTTCTTCCATTATTCAGTAGCAAAGGTGGCACGCAGTGTAAGAGAGCATTCAAGAAAGGTGAAGACGTGCGGCCTTATGACATGCCAGGGCCCGCGGAGGAGATGGAGAAAAACCAGAAGATCCTTTTGTGGCTGATGGAGGGACAGAAGGAAATGGTTCAGCACAAGAGGAGCTCTTATGGGTCAGTGTTGATGGTTAACTTTACACATATAAATATTTATTTAATCTTTTATTGGTAAGAAATATCCTATATATATACTTTCCTATATTGTGGGTTTAAAATGTCCGGCTCGGTTATTTTAATTGTCTGACAACATTATGGAAAGGATCCCTACAGAGAGAGACCTATTTGTGCAACACACAATAGCACAAACAAAATAATCAATCAAGCTAGCGGTAGATCAGCCACCTCTGTGGTCTGTGAGGTAAAATGACTGTTTTTATCAATGGGGTCTGGTGGTTTACAAACAGCATGATACAGCAGCTCTTCCTGAGGTGATCATTTTAACCCAAAATGTGTAGGACCCAGGTTTAAAAATACTGGACTCAACCTTTAACAAACAAAACTATGTTTCTATTCAGGTTTTCTTACACAGCTGAGTGAGAAAATGATCTTGAAATCTGACCGACGAGGCCAGAAGAGACAAACTTTGAATACTTTTCCTTTGTTTAGTTTGATGATATTTAAAAATGATTCATCTTCTGTGTTTCAGGAGTATCAGTGGTCCCAAGAGGACCACAGGCCACGAGGGATCCCGTCTCAGCTCGGCGGAGCGATCTGGGTCACTGCACCCCTGTGCCGCCACCCAGCTGCGCAACAACGTGCAGCCGTCTCACCCTTTCATCCAGGATCCCACCATGCCCCCCAACCCGGCTCCCAGCCCCCTCATCCAGCTGGAGGAGGTGCGCCGGCGGCTTGAGGAGGAGAAGATTAAGTCTGGAACTGTACAACCCAAGCAAAGGCAAGTGGACGGACATGTCCCCCTACCGCGGTTATCTGCCCAGTTAACACAACATTTAAGCTGATCCACAGGGGAGGAAGCCAGTTCTGTTCTTTTCCTCTAGTCAAAATGAAACTCAGCCTTTTGTTCTCTAGCCTGTGTGCTCCTCAGGGCCGCTCTGTATCTAACTCCTGGGGTTGTTCGGTCCCTCAGGTATGTGATGGAGGTGATCCAGAGGGGTCGCACCGCAGTCAGGCCAGCGCTGTTCCCTCCGCTCAGCGTGGTGCCCGCCGTTTCTGACAGCGAGCTCTCCGAGCCCGAGTATGTCCTACCAGTAACTTTTCCCATTGTCTCCAGATCCACCATAGGTCACGGCAACCCACTTCACTTCCCATCCTCATTACTGGTCGTTTAGTTACCCAGGACTATTTGTTTTTGTAGAGTAATTAGCAATAAGCACTTTCTTTCCCTCGGTCCTTCTCTGTGTGTCACACACTATCCTTGAGTTTGTTTTAATGTGGTATCTTGTTTTTCTTGTTTTCATTAACACGGGGATACGATTCATCAGCATAAGATGATAAGAAGAAGAAGAAGAACTTCATTTGTATAGCACCTTCTAAAAACAGAGCTTACAAAGTGTTTTGATGGACGAAGCAAAAGAGGATAGAAGAACGTCAGAGAGCCGCACAGTGAGGCCAAACAAAGGCAAGGATTACACGGTAGATGTTTCGTTGCATGTTAGGCGAGCGAAGGGCGAGCAGTAATGTACAACTTGGTTTCCAGAAATAAGAAAATAAGGAACAAGATGGAGGCGTGATGTGAAGCGAGTTGCATGTTCTTCAGTAAGGAGCTCAGTACTCCTTTTCTTTGGATTTTCACACCTACAGTTTGCAATTTTACAAAGGAAAGTGGTCATCTGAGAGGCAACCGGTGAGAAAGAACTGTTTTCAGTGACCAGGGTGTAAACTCTCCACCAATAACTAGAATCAGACCTGATGTAGAAAACCCGTATCTGATCCCTTGCTGGTTATTTCCCATGAAGAGGAGACAGAGAACCGCAGAGGAAGTAGAAACG
This sequence comes from Pempheris klunzingeri, assembly GCF_042242105.1. Taxonomy (NCBI): domain Eukaryota; kingdom Metazoa; phylum Chordata; class Actinopteri; order Acropomatiformes; family Pempheridae; genus Pempheris; species Pempheris klunzingeri. The sequence goes on along the minus strand of NC_092028.1, from coordinate 23,763,717 downwards.
TGCGTTTCCTGTGTTTGTGCAGAGGCAGAAGTGTCGGGCAGAGGCTCGGCCTTTTGATGTTTCGTCAGAAACATGTTACTGTTTGATGTGCGACTGCCCTCTCAGATGGACGTGCAGCAGATGGAGGGGAAGAGGGGAACTGTGTAAGAGGCAGATGAAAGGCAGATTACGCGGCGCTGCCAGTGGGTGAAGCCTCCGGTCAGACCTCTGAGGACCGGGGGTTCAGGACTCGGTGCGTGCCTGGATCACGACTAACTGATCCGTTCAGCACCTCCGATGTCCAAGCTGGAAAATATCTGAAGGGTAGCTGAAGGACTGGAATTTGGGGAAAAAAATGAAGGATGTGTGTTTGTTTTGAAAGAACATGGCGGAGGAGTTTAGAGTTGGATTTCTCAGAACAAAGAAAGTAAAATAGTCTGAAGCACTAAACTACTAGTAAAGGATGATATTCTAGACATACTAACATTAAACAGTCTTCCTTATCTTTCCTGCCACAACATCAGGCTGATTTCTTTCTGATTTATGAACTTTAATGTGAGGTTGAGATAATGATATTACGAGAAGTCACCTTGAATCTAAAGATGCGTTTATCATGTCTGTGGGTTCGGAGTTATAAGCCGCATAATGGAGGATTTTAAAATACCTGAATAAGCCGTGGATCACATCCACTGCTGCACTGCTGATAAGCAGAACAAATCAGGCTGAAATGCAATAACTTTGCGTTGTTTACATGCAGCTCAGAGTTCAGAAACTGATCTGCACCAACATTTAGAAGTTTAGAGAATAAAGAATAAAGCAGTGCGTTATCCATCATAAAATAATAAAAACCATAATATCCTGTCAGAAAAACATTCAGGCCACTTTGGGCCGATGTCAAACTGGCCTCCTCCGGCCTGTTGTCATCTGTTCGAGGACAGATGGATGTAACATTGTGTTAATGTCCACCCACAGAAATGCGTTGGCTAATTAACATTCATGTATCGCTCATCTTTTTCCTCAAATTTGTTCTTAAAACTCAGAATGTTTGTCTCAAACCTTTTATATTTATATCTGAACCTGCTGTAAACGTCATCGCTGTCGGACCACTTGGTGACAAAAACAGATGCAGTTACGTAGTTGTTCATCAAGGTAAAATCATCTGAGGTCATTTAAGGACGACAGTGTCTCTCTCAAAGACTGCCGGTCAGATCATCACGTCCCTGATAATTACCCTTCAGCAGTAAGGGAGTGAGTAAAGTTTAGCATGGCACGTTTCACAGAACAGATTCGCAAAGTGCTTCACAGGAATAAAAATAGTTAGAAAAGACCATGACCAACAGTAAAATGAAACAAAAATCAACTGTGAGCAAGAACGGATCTAAAAACACTCTAAATCAGAAACACTGGACGGCAGGAGGAGAGACAAAGGTTTGAATAATCTTCTGGCTGCTTTTTAAAAGCATCAGCCGAGTCCTCAGATCGAAGGGCGTTCCCCAAAGGCACCGTCACCTTTCGTTTTGAGCTGAGCGTGATGGGCTGACAGTAAGCTCTGGTCAGAGGACCTCAGGGACCTCCTGGTGACGCAGCGCGGGGCTCTAGATGTGAAAACAAGAACCTTAAAATGAATCCTGGAGCCGGTGTGAGGAGGATGGGATGGGTGTGACGTGGGCTCATCTGAAGACATCTGAGAGGTTAAAACACAGAATATTCTGCTCCCCTCAGTTGTGTTCAGACCTGCAGACATTTAAGGGTTTAACAGTATGTTATGAGGTTAGTGCTGAGGTTTTTAGATATCTATCGATGACAGACTTCACTGTCAGCACTTCTTTATGTCGATCTGCTAAATAAGACGATAGCAAAAATTATCTAAAGCGTTTTTCGTTCTGGTTTTTAGCTCCACTTCAGTTCATTTGTGTGTTTTCATCTGTGCGTCCTGCTGAAACATCATTTTCTTTGTCTACCGTGCTGCATTTGTTTTCTGTCGATACAAGCTCTCCTTAGATAACCTCAGTGTTGTTTCCTCTAGAGCTGATTTTTTTGCTCGCTGGTCTGTACTAATCTAATTGCACATATTGATTAGGAAGTTCAACCTTTATGGGAAGACCTCAGGCCTCAGCTGAGCCGACGTTCCTCGATCCCTGCGAGGTTTTGTAAGCGTCCTTCACATAGTGCAGAACATAACTGCTTGTTGTGTTTTCATTTCAGAATCATGTCACATGTTATAAAACACATTTTACCGACAATCTGCTTTGGTTCACTCATAACCACAAATCCCTTCCACTCTGTGTCCATTTGTCAATATAACTTTGAAGAGTGTGGACATTAATAATGTAAATGCTAATGGGAATGTTTCTTTTTAATTGTTTTCTCTGTCTCCTGTTTGCAGGCACAAAGCCACTAAAAAGCAGCCATGTGAAAACACTACGGTGGCGTATTACTTCTGCGAGGAGCTGATCCCGTACCGGACGTCTGTCAGAGGGAGGGTCGTCACGCTGGGCCAGTTCAAAGAACTGCTAACGAAGAAAGGAAATTACAGGTGAGATCTACGGCGCGGTTTGGTTTCCAGGGACCACAGCTAACATTCAGGATATGCCCTTAAGATTGTATCATCTAAAGTACAACTTGCCCCAAAATACAGCTTCATTTGGGGCTTGTGTAGAAACTCAAAAATGAAAATGTGCAATTTAGAAAAGATGAATGATCCATTAAGAAATTAACAATACAACAAATGTTTTTTTTTATAGGTAAGAATTCATTTTTATGAGAGAGGCACAGATCCATCGTGTTAATTTAACTTGTGTTATATTAATATTGTACTTCGATGTGTCTATACTTTGTACAAGCACAGTAGAAGCAATATCAATATCAAAATCGTTCATGTCGGTTTACGTTTAAATGGTTAAATATTAACATCTTTACTGAAAAACCTTCATACCTGATCACCTCAGACTGGTTTCTGATCTAACATCAGATCATGCTGTCGGGGCGGCCGTGGCTCAGTGGTCGCGCAGGTCGTCGAGAAGTGCTTTATTTACATGTATGTGTTGCCTGTTGGGCACAGCGTTGGTAACCGTCCCAGGCTTTAACATGCCGAACTCTGTTCTTTGCCTTTCCAGGTATTATTTCAAGAAGGTAAGCGACGAGTTTGACTGTGGGGTGGTGTTTGAAGAGGTGCGCGAAGATGACGCAATCTTGCCCATCTTTGAGGAGAAGATTATCGGGAAAGTTGAAAAAATTGATTGAGTTGTGCACGTTGAAGAGAAGGCAGTGGGAATAAAGCCAGCGTATGACTGGCCGAGGAGCGCTTGGATGGAGATGAGAAAGTGTTTTGTTTTTTTTTACGATTGAAAGCCGAGGAGCAGAGAAGAAAGTGGTACCGTAGAAGTGGGCGGATAAGTTGTGACTTTCAAGGCTCGGTAGCACCACAGCAGTGACGTTGGACTAGACGAAAAGGAGACCTCATTCACTTCTTCGGAGTGTAATGTAGCATTGTAAAATGTCCTAGATAAAATGAAGAACAAAAGTGCGACTAAAGCTACATATTTTTGATATGATGTATCAGAGGGTGTCCTTTCTAAAGTAACCACACTTGTAATTTTTTATACGTATTGGTACCAGATGTGTACAGTTTGTGTTAAAAGATAACAAAATTTTATATCTATTTAACTATTTAAATTGCTCATTTTCAATCCTATTGAAGCAGGAGCGTCGCCCCTGTTGAAGACGATCAAAAACCTTTTATAGGGCTGATTTTTGTTTTTTGGTTTTTTTTGTCTCATTCATTGCAAGAGCCCTCTGGACTCTTTATGTTTGTGCGTCTTTCTTAGTGATTTTAATACTTTACTTACTCTATTTTGTGGCATTCAGTCAGGCTGCACTTTCATTGTATTGTTACCACTAATGATGTCTCCACGTAGGCTGCAGCATGAATTTCTACAGCACCAGGAAAATGGAAGAAACCTGTACAGTCCGCTGCAATCCAGTAACACAGCTCAGCATCTTTACACCGTACTTGTTAAAATATTTTAGACAGACACTTAGAATAACAATCTGAGCCTGTCCTGGACATCACGATCACGCTGAGGAGCACTTATGGTTGATAATGAAGCGTGAAATATGAAATCCATGATACCACCACAAACTCTGTCTCAAAGAAAATTAAACTTAAGTTTCATGCAGTTATTATTTATTACAGGGCTGTTTTATGGGGTTGCATTACTGCGTCTCGTACAGGTTGTTTTATTTTCTGGTCGTTCGGTGTGTACTGCTGTAAATGTAGCTATGGCTATGTTAATGCACAGTCCTCCACTGCATTGTTTTACCCAACCCTGTTCAAGTTTTATGAACGTTGCCTTGGAATAACACAGTCGATGCAGTATTTAGTAAAAAAAAAAGATACAATTGGAAATTGTAAAGATAATATCTATGCAAGTGGGTCTATAATTGTCCAGAAACAACATTTGGCGTTTATATTTATTAACTCAGTAAATGACTAATGAGAAAAAATGTCCTAAATAATTGGAGGCTTCACATGAGAACAGTCGATTAGGAGCATATTTGAATAAATGTCTGCTAATTTAATTTGTCAGGCTGAAAATTCAGTAGGGTTGAATCCTGGATGGCTTCAGTTGTGATGATTAACTCAGACTGTGGATGAGTAATGTCACCTTTTCTAAAATAGTCAGTGCCAATTGAATATTTGGAAAAAGATTATTCTTAAGAGGCGAGTTTGCCAATTTTGTTGAATTATTTCCAGTTTAACACGTGAGTGACACGTTTGGGGTTCAGTTTCTAAAGTGAAGTAATGTCTTCAGCGTTAGAGATTCATGTTCATAAAACGGAGGAGCAGCTTTTCCACCTGTACATTTGCACATTCAAGGTCTTGCTTGCAGCGCAGAGAGGTCCTTGAACCTGTCAATCAGAGGTCATAACACAGCGTTTGAATGAGGCCAGTGAATGTCACAAAGGTGTTTTTAAACATACTGTAGGTGCTCTACAGTCAGTGCAGAGGAGGGGTCAGTGTATTCATATTCCTCTTAAGGTCTGTAATAGTCAGGTTCTGTCCGTGGGAGCTGCTGACGGCAAACACACTGAAATATTACAATTACTAAGTTTTATCACGTTCAGGTTTTAGTTTTTAGCTTTCGAGGCCTATAAATTTAAATTTTCCTGTGATTTAAAACCTTTACTCACTGCTTAGTCGATCGACCGGTTAGGAAGCGGCTGCACGGAGAGCTGATCTCTTGAATCTGCAGCCTCCTCTAAGCTCATCACAGCCACATTTTGTGCCTGGCAGGAACGAACTGCTTCGTGCGAATGATCTACTGTTGATAGATCACGTTACACCAAAGAAAAACCAGTGGTTGGTAGGGACCGTAGGCACGCTCACGAATTCCCCGTTCACATTAATATTCCTCTTCCTTTTGTGGCAGCACTTATCGTATGGTATCCTTGTTGTGCACGTTACATGTTAAAATATTGAAGCTCTTACATGAAAGGCCAGAATGATTTTTCTTTTTTTAAAGTATACATAATTGCAGTTGTCTGCTGCATCTTGTTATGAACATCAGCTCTGAAAACATCAAACATTCAGGTGGAGCACGTTATGCAGCTTGCAGGGCTTTTAGATCTTATTACTGCGACACTGAAAAGGCCTCTCTGCTATTTCACATCCCGTCCCCTCTGTTTTGCCAATGTAAATGACACTTTTGCATTGCAATAGCTCAGAGTGAAATGAAAACAAACATGGCGCTGAGTCAGCCGGAGAAGCAGTGTGGCTTTAAGACTCAAGGCCACCGTGTTATGTTTTGTTTTTGTTCTCTGAGCCTCTTCATTGCTGCTGAGTCCATAGTGAGGAATGTGCTATAATAGAGCCTTGTTTGTTATGGAATAATAGGCAGAAGTGGAAGTGGACCTTGAAACCAGAGTGCTGTAAATTGTGTGTTTTGCCATAGAAACACGATATAAAGAAAATCTCCCTTGATGATTTAATGCTGCCCTGTTTTTTTTTTTTTAGTCACCTAACTGAAATCAGTATAATTTTAATATTTTTAGTGTATTTGCCTCCAGTGATCATTTTGTCTGTTAAGTTATGCATTCTTGAGCACACGATAAAGTTAAATATGTGTTATCTTTTGTGTATTTTATTTAAAATATAGAGTATCTGATGATTTATTACTGTGAAAGCCCCAAAAGTAAACCTCCCTTATTTAAGATCAAATGAAATGTATATAAAAAACATCCGAGTGCCTTTATTACTATGCTAACGATGTCTGCAGTGTGACTTTCAGACAGATGTGGGTACATACATACCAGGGACTTGCTTTACATCTTTTTTTTTTTTTTAATTAGTTTTATTGTGCAAAGTCTTTAATGTTTGTCACTATTCCACCTTTTCTATGTAAATATGTACAAGTTAAATGGTCATCAGCCAGCAGCACATTCAGCACCCTGGACCTGTTTCTGTTCACTAACTAGCATGGTTACCATTTAAAGGTAGCTGGACAATAAATACATGCAATAAACCAGCGCTTGACTTCTGAGTGTGATTGACCCAAACAAGTAAGCAGTAGCATGATCAATATGTATGTAGTGTGCTGAAATCCCAGGATGCTACACATGTTTTGTTTTGAAGCGGAGGAGACGTGCAGTGTTACGTCCTAGACTGAAGAGGGCAGTCTTAGTTTACTTGTCTTCACCTCTCAGAGATTCTTCCATCAAAACTGTTCGGAGCAGCATATCGGCTCACACACGGCGAATGAATCGTGAAATTGCTGAATGTAAAAACAGAACTGAACAGGTTCCCCTCTGGATGTGAAGAGAACAGAGTTTTCACTGTGAAATAACCTGCACTGACCTAATATCTGAGCGGATTAGAGGACTGAAGCCCTCACAAACACTGCTGCCTTTCTCTGGCTCTTCATGTATTGATTTAGAATAGATGGCGATAATCGATTTCCTGCAGCGAGATTAGCAGGAATGGTGCTGCTTCTACCTCGGCTCATGCAGACATCCCACGCTTTCGTAGTCGGGGGAGCTGTTTAAATTAACAGGATGTTAAGAGCAATCACAGATTCGCTGCTGCTGCCATGTTGTGTTCTCAACCCACAGGCTGATTATTGATTAGCACGCTCATATTAGGAAATAAAAAATTACCTCTTTGGGTGATATCAACATGCTGTGCAGTCAGTGCCTTGAGGCGCCTTGTGTAGTTAAATTGGAGAAATAATCACTATGAAACTGTTTAAATTTTAAAGTGTTTGAACTTCTTCGCAGCAGAAAACCTGAGTGGTAAACACTTATTCATTAGCCGCACCGCAAGAGCCTCAACAAACCGATTTCACATCTCTCAAAAGATACCGTCTTCTTCCTGCTACCTGTTGGGTGTTGATGTCACTGCTGACGAGATCTTTTTGTCTCGCGCTGACCTGCCTGTTACACCATTCATTTCACAAATCTCTTCCTTCGTGGAGGGCAGGAGTTTGAAACCTCAATCCACTGAGTCAACGGGCAGGATGTGAAGCAAGCGTGTGCCTCTCGGTCTGCAGGGGATGGTCACATTATGGAGTTTCTGAGTGAAGTCAGGTCTCTTTCTCGGAGAAGATGCGTCACCCACTTTGACACATTGTGCACTGCACAAAATGTGGAGATTATCTCCCCATAAAGTCATCCATTAAAGCTATACATACTATAATAATAGTGATTTTTAGCTCTATATTCCTCCTAACACATCCTCAGGTTGCACTTAAAGTAAACATGCAATGGCGGAAAAATACACTAAGCCAGGTAGGAGTAGTTGCTTCATGAGGGTGCAGTAAAATGTGTGTTATGTCATCTAAAGAGGGCGAAGCAGGCGCAGAAAATGTCATGTACCGATTCTCACTGAGTGTGCCGAGGTACTTAACCGTGTGTCATCTGGAGAAAACTACTATTGTGCTGGAAATACTCTCCCAGCAACATGCTTTGATGCTGCTGACCTGAGATTCATGTATCTCTGCTAATGTGACTATTTGGCCAACTGGAATAATTGATAATCAAACCTTTCACTTCTTACTGCAGCGTGATCTTAATAAATCTGGTTCAAAGTTCTCATGGAGTGATAAAAGGAACTGTCGATATGTGTAAAAAGATACTTGTGGAAAGACAAATATACTTTGTGGACTCTTATTTTCAATCGTAAACCAAACAAGACTCCACTACTGTCTTATTGACCAATTACATCCATCCACAGCTCCAATCGCATCTTGAGGAGAAGTGATTATTCCACGAATTTCCTCCTCCAAGGGTTTTTCAATTACCCTTACGTGCGGAGATATTTGATTGTCCTTCTCTTTCTGCTGCTGTGGGTTCAGTCTGCTTCCTCAAATCTTCACCACTGCTAAATCCAGAGTACTTTCATCCTGTTTCAGTAACAGAGGATCCACATCGGGTAGAATAATCAGCCAAACGTAACTAAACATAGAAATCCCATTTCCGTTTATCACTTTGGAGGCAGAATGCGTTTTTCAGATTGTAAAACCTGAAGCGGTTTGTGTTTTTATAAGATCGACGCACATTTCACACCATTTGTATTTATCAAATTTAGCAGATTTGCTTACAAAACTACACTAAAAGCACTTTTTGTAAGCAAATCTGATGAAAAACTGCAGCTGCAAAATTGTAAAATGCCTTTACCCTTAAACGATGTCTAAGATTACTCGTAGTATGGTTTCCAGAGCAACCATAGCACCGACAAAGAAACTGTCAAGGTTCTCAGTGTATACCTTTCCTACAATCACTTCCAACCTAACAGGCCTAATTTCCACAGCCAGGAAAAGACATTAACATTCACAAAAAACATCCACTCTAACCCCACTTTGTAGAGACACATTTAGCCGTCTAAGTGTAAGACGTGTGTCTCGGTAAAAGCTTTGTTCCCTCGGCGGTAGCACACTCACTTCTCTGATTATGGAGATGTCTCTGGTGCAGATTAACGTGTCTTTTTCATGTAATCTGCTGACTGAATGGCACAAAGCCTCAAGAGGCCGCCATAACAGAGTAAACTTTTTTTGATATCGTGAATCACCATCAGCCAACTTTTGATCCTGAATTAACCTTCACAGCCTTTATGATGTGTAGAAATAATTATTTTTGCATTTCTGACAATTAGAAATAATATATTTTTTTCAGCAGACGTTTAGTGTGTAGATGTTCTGATGTAGCACCTTTCTGGATCAGACATCACAATAAAAGACAAAAGGCATAATATAGAGACATTATTACATTATTGGGTATGTGAATAAAATAATAATAGGAATGGTTGTGATAATTATACTTGACATGTGCAGCTAAAGTCTTTACTCACCCTCTGTATGTTTATTTAGGTATGTAAATGTATCTTTTTGTAGCTTTTGCACAACTGTTGAATAAAAATCATGATTCCTGGAACATCGTGTGCTCTTCACAAACCAACAGTAAAAGCATCTCATGTTGCTTTCACATAAAAATCAAACGTAAAAAAGTAGAAATATCTTCAAATGACCTTGTGATGCATTAAACTGGCGGCCTGCTGGTCCAAATGCATCACACACGCTCTCTGACAGACACCAGTGCTGGACAGCAGGCTGCTCCTAAAGAGGGAACATATGAAAGGATAGAATAAAATGATGTGGGGACTGAACTGCAGCAACTGTTCAAAAAATAAAACACATGCTGTCCCCCGAACATGTTTTGGGAATAACACTTGTTTGTGGTGGAGCTGTTTATTTCAGTGGATCAATGAGTTATTGTTCTGAGCCTTTCTCTGGCCTTCCATTAAAGCTGGGGTAGTTTATTTTGGTGTCACTGGGCAAAATATCCATAATAGCCTTTCAGCATGTTGTAATTCAAGTTGTCAGAGAGAAAACTAGAGACTTTGACCAATCACAGGTCCTCTCAGAGACAGACAGCGTTCCCATTGGCTGCTCTACAAACGCAGATGTGCGTGCACGTCTCTTAAGATGCTGACCAGTGCTGTCCAACTGCAAAGCAACCCAAAAAGTGAAGACAAAAGAAATAAATGCAAGAAAACACGAGTCAATATCGGCGAAGCGTTTCAGAAATGGAGAGAATTTCACCATGAAGCTGCTAACTTAATGTTCCTGTAATATCTATTTGTGCTCGTTTTAATTTTAATTAAGTCAAGCTACATTTAAACAGGTGTTTGCTTCCTGTTTTATTTTGTAGTAGTCTTATTCTGCCTTAGTTCCTGCCTGTGTGTTTTCCCGCCCTTGTGATTGTCTTCACCTGCTCCTTGTTTGCTTCACCTATGTGGCGTCACCTTTGTTAGCCCCGCCTTGTTCCCAGCGTTTCCCCGACCAATCAGCTCCCTTTGCTCGTCGTGTCTTGTCACCTGTTTCCCGTTCTCTAATTAGTCCGGTTTGTATTTCAGTCCTGGTTTTCAGGTCATTCTTTGTTGGATTCTCTGTTTTGTTTAGTTTGTGATTTTTTTCCTTGTTTATTTGTGTCTGATGTTCGAAAATCAGCAGCTCCTGCAACTTGACGCTGTTTTACAAGGACGCCCTGATCATAGTACATATTCGACAATAAAAACATGACAGAAATGAGTTGAATAATCCATCAACAATCATCTACCTTGAGCTGGCCAAGGACGACAGCATGAAGGACATCATTTCAAAGGAAATACACACTGATATTCACACATATCAGTCCACAGATTTGAATTGATTTAAAGGGATCTCATGGTGGTTTGTTTGGTCGTGTTAATAGATTTTCATGAAACCAGTCGATGATATCTATATTGAATTTTACTAATAGTTGATAGTAGCCTTCTTCTAACCATAGCCAAAGGCCAGTTCATGTTTATGTAGCCAGATAACTTTAGAGCCTTGTATCACTATATTATCTCAAAGGGTTTTACAGGTTCACAAGTGTGCAAAGAAAACAGGACGCTAATTCTCACATCACAGTATATGAATGCCCGTACCTTGTGTATGTAGTGTGGTTATTGTCTACTTGTTTGTTCAATATCAAGGGTTATTGATCCTTTTCCAGTTTAGTTTTGCCCTCCTGTGCAGACAGAAACCCGACACAAAACAACGTCTTAGTAGCAAACTTTGACCGTTATTACTGAATGTCAATTTAGTGTGTGTCTTTTATGACAACAGGAGCTTAATTTCGTTTAAGTGCAGCACGGCCTCACAGTAATAACTCCAAACTCTGCTCTCACCTCCCAGAGAAGCAGCGATCTCTCGGGGATCCGCTGTGTTGTGCTGCACTCGTTAATTTCATCTCTTACTCTAGCAGCAGAAAACAGCAGCTAACAGCTTAAGGCAGCTAAATACGCAGAAAGAGGCAAATAAATTTATACTTACCATCTTTCTGGAACAAGTATAGACCATTGTCCTGATTTTTTCACATAGAGGTGACATTCACTATTCCACCTATATTGTAGAATTTTTTTAATGTGTGACCAACCCTCAAGCAAAACCCCAATCTATCTTAAATGAAGCAGCATGGCTATATTAAGCATTTCCAATTATTGCTTGCAGAAAACACTCTCCATTCATCCATTATCTTCTGCTTATCCGAGGTTGGGTCGCGGTGGCAACAGGTCAAGGAGGGCACTCCAGACGCCCTTCTCCTGAGCAACGCCTTCCAGCTCCTCCTGGGAAAACAATCCCTTTCTTTGAAATTTTATGTAATGTAGGTAAGCAGCAGATGACCATCATGCTAGCAAAGCTAAAAGAGTCAGTTCACTTAAATCACAAAACAAATCGGCTGTCTTACTTCTTATTACTTCTTATCTGGCCATGGGGATAGTTTTATTTTTATTTTTCCAGATTTGGGGTAACTTCTTGACCTCAGGAGGTGAATGAAATCCTATTTGTGGTGAAACATGTGATAAACCTTATTCTCTGCAGCCTTTGTGCTAATAATAATAATAACATGATAATATATATAGTTGTGTATCATCAGCATAACAGTGATTTTTAGATTATGTTGACTGATGATGCTGCCCAGAGGGAGCATGTATTAAGGAAAAAAGAATAGGACCCAGAATGCTCCCTTGAGCAACACCATATTCAGTGTCAAATGTCTAAACTAACAAAAGATTTTCTGACAAGTCTGACAAGATGATCAATGATATCAAATGCAGCGTTCAAATCTGACAAAATAAGAAACCATCGCTGTTTAATCTTCAGGTCACTTACAACCTTTAATAAGGCAGGTTTAGTTTTATAGCCGGACTGGAATCTAATATATTATCAGTATTCACATGAGCCAGGAATTAGCAAGGTCACTTCTGTCCAGATCAAGCCTCTTGTTGTTTCATGACATCCTGGAAGCTGGACGTAAACAGTTTGGTGGGAAAAGGGTAATGTGACAGTTTCACGTCATGGTAAGTGGGGGCTCACCCACTGCTAGATCTTTTGCTGTCATATCCAAGTTGTATTATACTATTATACTACTATATATGAATACTATTAAATTCATTTTGTTTCTATTCACTCAGTTCACATTTATGTACATTTTGAGTTGAATAAAACCTCCACTGAACTCTCACAGCAGAAAATATTTTATTTGGTCATTTTAGTGTGTGTTACATTGTATACTAAAACATTTTTGATAAATATCTGTTTAAATATATGTATTCCTAAAATCTACAGGCTGTTAAACTCTACATGATGAAACACTTCAGTATATACCGCAGATGCAAAGGGCAAAATCACAATAGACACACTGGACAAAAAAATTGGTCAGTGCAAAGGAGAACGTTCTGTTTCAAAATCAGTCTCTCAAGAGGAAAATTCCATTTTACACAATCTGAACAGAACATAGCTAAGAATATTTTTCTTTTTTACAACTCTGAGGTAGGACACAAGCTTACAGTGAAACAGAGAGAGAGAGAGATACCGAGGATCTGCTTTCATTTGGAGAGAGAAATTTAACAAAACCATGGTAAATGGTTGTAAAAGTCATTTCACAGCTTTTAGTGTTTCAAATACACAAAATACACACTTTTTTAAAATACACAACCCTTGAATACTTAAGAGCACTCATTGATAAACATATTCACTTAAATATATACTATTTTACACCAAAGAGAAACATGCTATGAATACAATCATTGCAAAATACAAGTAAAGCAAGAAAATGTGTTCAGTTTTCTGTTCAAAGTCCAAAAAGACCTCAGTCTGCCAAGTACAGTTTGTTTTTAATATTTATCAAACACTAATAAACCTTTCTTTTTACTAAATTTATAACATTTGACACCTGATTCTTAAACTTCTCAACCCTCTAATGCAACTTATGAGGTTTTTAATGCTGGTATGAAGCAAATTGCACACAATTCTCTGAACGTTTATTGTGTTATAACATATATAATCCAGTAATACCGGTAATATCTTGACAAGCCAGAACAGCATCTGCATGCAAGATACATTAGAAACGAACCATATAATGTCCCGCTACCAGTCAGCAAAACTACAACTTTAATAACAGACTAGTTCTTTCAATCAGACTTTGAAGATTACAGTTGCAGCTGAGCTGATGTGATGACCAGACCACATACGAGGTTACGCAGCAGAACGTAAAACCTATAGTCAAACGTGATGTTGGTTTTGTGTTGACTGGTTCGTACAGACTTCACATCAGAGGAGGAGAAGCACCACTGTGCAAGAAGGAATGAAAATCCTTCAGACTTTGTGAGCAATGAACCTTAAACCTGGGAAACGGTGCTGAAATTACCATGGTCGCCAACCTTTGAACGTCTTTGGGACTGTTTGAAAAACCAGAAGGTGAAGTATGAGACACATTCTGTGCTGCTCGTAAAAAGTGCTGAAATAATGTAGATTCTCAAATACTGAAAAATAGTAAACAAATACAAAAGTGCAAGCCATTGTTAAGGCAAATGGTGGAAACAGGACTTTTTTTGGTGAATGCAAACAAAGCTTTATGACTGAGTGTCAGTGGGACATCATGGAAAACATTATGTGCCAAAACAATTATTTTCACAAATGATGAAACAAACATTTTTTGGGTTGTGGACTCACTGTGTACACCTATATATATAATATATTTATGCATTTACCTCCTGTTTGCCACCACGAATGTGAACATCATGATGAGGAGCTTAGAATATTAGCTCCAATGTCTTTCACATAAGGCAATCTGTATTGAACAAAGCTGAATCATTTATCAAGTCTGCCGCTGAAAGGGCAAATTCAGAGTTACTGTGGCTTCTCTTGGCTCAGCGATCGGCCTGTTAATCATTTCACATTCATTCTGCCGCAGGTTCTCTTCATTCATCTGCGACACCTCTGTGGAGCCCGCTTCAAAGCCAGGCACAGTGTTGGCTACGTGAACCACGTGGACCTTATTTCTCCTCTTTTTACTGAGGATGCAGCTGAACACTTTCTTGAAGCCTTTGCGAAAGTGCTTGGACACCAGAGCGTAGACGATGGGGTTGACACAGGAGTTGGCGTAGGCCATGCAGTGAGAGAGAAGCCTGAAGGCGTACGTAGTCTGATTGAAAGGGAAGTCGCCATACAAGTAGCACAAGATCACCACATGGTACGGCAGCCAGCATATGCAGAAAAGCACTGTGACGATGATGATCATTTTGGTGACCTTGCGTTTGGCCCTCTTGGATTCCGACATGCCGTCCAGAGGGTCGACGGCCGTCCACAGGTACTTGATGGTTCGAGTGTACGAGAGACTCACAATCAGCACGGGGATGACGTAGCCGAACAGGAAGGTGCACGTGTCCAGCACCTTGCGGTTCTGCTCCTCCCAGCCGGGGATGCACACAGTGCTGTTGGCATAATCGATCAGGTCGTAGTAGCTGAGGTAAGGGCCCGCAAAGACCAAGGAGAGGCCCCAGATGATCACCATGGCAACCACCGCGTTGCACGGAGTTCGTAGCTCTCTGGAGCGCAGTGGGTAACGAATGGCCAGATACCTACGTAGAGAACAGAAAATACATCAGCATGCCACCCAAACGACGTACCGAAGTACCGAAATAATTCTATAAAAATTATACATTAGATGATAGAATCAAGAAATGTCATTAGGTTATGAAAATGTATAGAAAGTATGAAATTATTCCAGGAAAAAAATTCTTTGCAGTTTATTAATTCATCTTCCCATACATTATTTGCGCCACTTTAAAACTCAAAATACATTTCTCAACCCAATAAAATGTCCTCGTTACATGCTAACAGCCCGTCTGGAAATTGTCACGTCTGACAGATTTTTCGAGATGTTAGACGTTTAATCATGTGAAGGGAAAATCCTCCACGCTCCCTGTTAGAGAAGTCGAGGCTCACACTGAGGGGTCTGTGTTGGATGGCATACCTCAGCCATCTGGGGGTTTTATTGAATAAAGAACTACGTGCTGAAATGTGCCAAACCGGCTGTAGCATCCATGGAGAGGTTGTGCAGCTTTTCAACAGGATCTGATGTCTTTTGTGCGTCTCTTAGTAAAACCATAGTATACAGAACATGACAGTGCCTTGTGCTGTGCTTTTGATGCTGCCGTGGCAGCAGGTAGGCGACGAAGGTGTAAATCCAACCACGCTTCAGGTGCTATGGTTAAACAAAGAGCCTGGTGTTTGCATGACACCAGCCTCTTTCAATAGTACGACACCACACTGCTTTTCGCTTATTACTGCTGAAGTTATTACCTCTTCATCACCTGGTTTTTCCTCATTTTTGAGCACACAGAACTGTGCCCACCACCTTCAACATGCTGTTTTATGAGCCAGTCTTCTGTGAGGGATTGGGTGTACTTGAAATATTGCAGCATCTTTTGCCCAAGGCAGGGATTCTGGGTAACGCTCCTAATGCATGTCCACCCCAGCCGCATTTAGAGGACACTTCAGCTAGCTCTCCAGAATCAGAGGAAACTGCCTCTCTGGTCTTTGAAACCTCACTGAAGTGGTCAACATGAAAGGAGAGGATACTTTGAACCTACTTTTCACACACTGAGGCTCCGAGGTAGAGCGAGTCCACAGACATTACTTTGTAATTGGCAGATCTATGAATAGCATGAGCTACGATCTGTTAATGTCTGACAAGAAACTTTGCTTTATGTGTTTTTGACAGGATTCCAAATGTAGAAAAACGTGCTTGGAAACATTTGTTGAGTAAAATACAGAATCGGCATATTTAAAATCAAATTTTAGGCTTGAGAAAATGATCCCACACATCACAGCGTCCTGGCTCAAAGCAGATGCTGCTTCAGTATTGCTTCTGTATTTTCCTCCCAAATCTCTGCACTGCATCAAATTGAATTTCTGCCCAAATATATACATGAACTGCTTCATACACGACGTATAACTGCAGCCCCAACAGATGCATTTAAACACAGTGGTTAAAAACATCTCCATATAGATTTTCTTAATGTATATTTGAAGTGTTGGAGACTACTGTTAACCTCAGTTATTGCAACTACAATCTGCAAGTGCAAATCTACTCCCTGATTGGAAGCAATCATGCCAGACTGATTGAATAATTTCAGGTAGTTCTCTGGCATGAAATCACAGTAAACATATGATCCGTCTGTGTTTAGCACACAGCAGCAGAAAGCACAGAGTGTTGTGTGAGTGCTGCTGCTCACTCAGGCTGAACTGTGGTTTAATTCCTGGTGGGGCTTCCTGGTCTAAAGTGTAACTGGCAGCTGCTATTGCTGTTTGTTTTTTTTTTGACTCAGTCACTCAGGAACTGAGGAGGAAAACATCAGAAATTCATTAACCTCCCAAGTCAGATGCTCCTGCTCTTTTTTCCACACTGAGGAGGAAACGTCTGTCTGGCAGGTTGGAAAATCTATTGAATCCTCTAAAGTGTAAACACAGCCGATGTGAGCAGAGGGTGTCGGCTGCAGAGGGCAGCTGCACGCTGACTCTGTCCATATTGACCGACTGTTGCCCAAACTATGGCTTAGGGTGGGATATAATTTGAAGTCGGGGATAATGCACGATTTCCTCATAAGATATTCAGACTACAGGCTCAGCGTCTCTGGAAGGTCTTATGGATGTTTGATTAATTCTATTAATGTGAACCTCTGGGGTCTTGCTGTTCTTGTTGTTTTATCTTCAAACGAGAAAAAAATTATTTGTGATAAAATTTATGCAATGTACTGTGAAACTATGTGGTGAAGTAATCAATAAAACATTAATTGCATGAACAGATCTAAGGAAGTATAGGCTTGAATAAAAGCTTCCTTACAACCTCCCTTTCAAGGCTCTTAAACCAGGGTTGTTTTTTTTACTTATTATGGGATTGGAAACTGGCTTCAGTAGCTGCAGTGTAATCCTGAGGGGCAATTGCGCTGAAGTGCGTCAGAGTAAGTCCACTTTGAGAGCTTGTTTGATCCACTGACAGGCTCAGAGTGTTATTCTAAGTGTGTGACAGCATTATGGAAAGGATCCCTACAGAGAGAGACCTGGAAGATCCTTTTGGTTTGACCAGAAACAGCAGGCGTATTGTACCTCTCAGACCCACTAGACATACACAAATCTAGTGTTAGATACAAGCCAACCATTTAAAACAACAGAATAACACATCGCAGCAGCAGATTAGAGCTGGTGTGCATGTAACATTGTGTCTCAGCTAGAAGATCTGCTGGATTCCTTTATGGCCCTCCATTTACTGATTCACACCCCTGAAAGTCATAATCAATTCCTTTGAATTAATACTGTGAGCCCTTCAATTGATACATCTTTCATGACTGTTCTTTCTGGCCTCCTTTTTTTTTTTTAATGAACTACATCACAGTCTTAATGATGAAACTCATGTTTGGATTTCAGATAATAATACAATATTGTGTTCAGCAGCCAAAGCCTAATCCTTAAAATGGAGTCTTAAATGAAAAATGCAAATGTTTGGGTGTCAATAAGACAAAGATAAATGAAATAAAGGTGACTAACTGCAGTTATTAATCTGAAGCTTTGACAGGGATTACATTAATTAGGAAAAAGTAATTTAATTTGTGGGTATTGCATAATAGATTCAACAAAGCATGAATTACTGATTAAAGGATTTGTAATTTGAGACCTTTAATGACTTCTGTAAAGGTTTAAGCTTGACCACACCATGTGGAGTAAAACAAAAGACAAGGGGAGTATGAACTGACTGAGCCACCGAATGTTAATCATCAACTATTTTGATAATCATTTAATATTTTGTGCCATTTATCAAGTGAAAAAGTCAAAAACTTCAGTGGGTCCAGCCTCTCAAATGTGAATATTTTGTTTTCTTTGGGTTTTGGGCTGTTGGGCAAAACAAAACAAGCAACCTGAAGATGTCATTTTTGACTTTGAGAACTTTTGTGACATTTTAATAGACTAAACAATTAGTTGGTTATGTTTTTCAATAATATCATACTGCTAATCTTTTAGTCACATTCCTATTGTTAGTACTATAGTCACTGCTAGTACGTTGGTTGCTGTTTGTGTTGTCTCTCTCTCTCTCTGTCCAACCTCCACCCAACGCGGACCCCTACAGAAGCCGCCCACGTTGATCCTGGGTCTGTTCGAGGTTTCTTCCCGTTAAAGGGGAGTTCTTCCTCCACTGTTGATCAATATAATATAATATCTGATGCTGCTCATGTGGGAATTCTTGAATCCTTAATTTTGAATTCCTGAATCGTTGGTCTCTCTCTAATTAAAGAGTTTGGTCTAGACCTGCTCTTTATGTAAAGCGTCTTGAGATAATGCTGTTGTGAATTGGCGCTCTATAAATAAAGATTGATTGATTGGTTAAATAACTGACAGATTGAATTACAGTGGAAACATGCTTTGTTGCAGCTGCAGCCGTGAAAGCAAGAAGCTTTTTCAACAGGAAGCAAAGAGCTTTTATTGGAAATGTGGCCTTAATTTAGTTAATAATCATCCTCCCTTTTCTCTCATTTACAATAATTGTTTCGAGGTCATTTGAAATCTGAATATAGGTGTTTCAAATGTCAAATAAGGGCCTGAGAGGTAGGTGGAAATTGTATTTTTTAAAAACATAATTGCTGTGTTGTGTAATGTGCTGTTGAGTGATTATGTGCACAGTTTTCTCTCAAATATTTTCTCTCCCACGGTGGACAGATGATGACGAACACACCTGTCAACGGAGACGGCGGCGAGCGTGAAGCTGCTGGCGTACATGGTGAGGTTGATGAAGAAGTGGACCACTTTGCACATGAAGGAGCCGAACACCCAGCCCTCCAGGGAGTAGATGGTGGCTTGGAAGGGAACGCAGAAGATGATGAAGAAGAAGTCGGCCACGCTCAGGTTGAGTATGAACAGGTTGGTCGTGTTGTATCCGACCTGGCCGCTCCGCAGAAGCACGGCGAGCACCAGGCTGTTGCCGATGGTGCCCAGCAGGAAGATGAGGGAGAAGACCACGGACACGATCACGCTGGTGGGGTTCAGCTGGTAGCTCTCAGACACGTTCGCCGGCCCTCCCGGCTTACTGAAATCCTCAAAGTCAGACATTTTGCAAGTCTGAAATAAAAAAAACCAGAGAAAACAAGCAAATTCAAGCAAGCAAGTTATAACCATTATCCTCAAGCTTTGGAGGCGTCCTCGTCTCCTGGGTGGAAATCTCAAATCACATCTACTGTTTTGCAATTACATCTCCAAAGGCAGTATTCTTCACAGGGCTCATGCACTGGTGGTCAGTGTTGACATGATGACAAAGGAGCCAGTAACTCCTAGAATTACATATTTAAAAAGTTGACAAGCCTGCATGCATCGGAAGATTTCTTTATCCAATTAATCGCCAGTCAAGTCATGTCACACATACTAATAAGACAAGAACAAGGGGCTGTTTTTAATTGGCTGGTGATGGTTTGTCAGATGTGTCCAGGTACTAGTTTCTCTGTTCAGTCTGTTCACCGCAGATTTAAAGTATTACTGAGCTGAATGGGATGGAGAAGCCAAATCTATACTTTATATTACACCATTGATTTCACAGTGGGTCCCCTTCATACTGATAGTTTAATGTTTTGCTGGTATTTAGTCATGTAACACGCTGCAGGTTTCTTGGCTTTAGATATGAACTAGATCATTTTCACAGTGAATGAGAGGAAGAGTTCTTTTTTACTACTGTGAAAGAAAACTGCGTGTGTCTCATTTGCGGGGTGACGACAAAGCGGCACAATGTGGAGAGACGCTTCACTACGGGTCACAGAGCTAGCACACTAACTGCCATGCTAACTGCCATGCTAACTGCCCACCGGGAAGCGCGCGACGGGCAGAAACATCCCGTGAGCTGAAGGCAGCTTTGGGGAAGCAGCAGTCTGTTCTCAGGAGGCCGGAAGCCTCGTTTAGAGCTACACATTTACTGATAAAGAAGAAGAAGGAGGCATTTTCAGACGGAGAAGTTATCATGGTGCAACATAGCTGATGATGTGTTTAAAGGCTCTTTGTCAGTGGGCAGTGAAAATGGGACATTTGTTCTATGACATGTTGTAGAAGTGATCATCTGAAAATGTAAACAGTTGCTGAGATTAATAGAAATTAAATGTGTAATATTGATTTTATCTGTTTCCCACCTTGTTAAGTCATTGTTGATAATTATTGTGAGAAATCGCTACCGTGATCTTTGTCTTCACATCGATGAGTATCATTAATCATTAATAATAATATATAACTAAAGGCAAACTGAGCAAACTTGTTATTTCAGAGGAGCGTGACAAACTGGTAGCCCTTCGTATGACTCAGTACCATGAAGCAGCTCTCAGTTTCAAAAAGGTTGGTGACCCCTGAACTAGATGGTTTTCAGTGGACAGAGCCAGTTAACGTGGAGATTCATCCTCACTCCTCTTTAATCCCTGGAATTGAGTTTTAAGAAGAAGAACAGAAGTCAATTTCAGCCGGAAGTCAAGAGCACGTCATCTGTTCACGGTGAGCTGTTTATTCTGGTCCTTCTCTGACCTGCAACAGCGTCCTGTGACGTCTCGCCGTTCTCCAAAGTGACATTTGCACTGACGTCAGCGCGTGCTCTCGGGCTGCTCTGTGGTCACATCTTTCGTATTGCTGAAGGGTGAGGGTTGCAAAAATTGGGGCTTGAAAGTAGAGAGGTGCTCATTATGGTGGAGTTGATGATTCACGGTGGAGAGAGAGAGAGAGAGAGAGACTCACAAGAGGCGGCGTAATGCTTCCAAACATTCAGTTTCATCCCATGGATCCATCCGAGCTCATTTCAGGGTTGAGCTACATTTAATGAGCAGCTGCTGTGTTGTTGTTTTTCCATTGAATTTAACCATATCTGAATTGGGACATTACATGACAAAACCATTTAGAAAATGTTATTTCCCGGAGAAAGGGTTGATCATTTGTTAATATTGATAAAATAAAAGACATCCACATCTCATATCAGTAATGCATTTGCCCGCCTTTCAGAATCCTGATTCTTTAGGACTTGAGCTAGTAATTTCTCGAGGTTGTCAAGAGCAGGCTAATGCTCAGCTGAAATTACCACGCTGCCATCCAGGAGCTTTGGAGTACCAAAGGTAACGACAGCCAGCTGGAAGCAAATGCAGTATATCAGCTTCAAGTGTACTTTAACCAGATCTTCTTATTTCTGAAGAAAAAAGAAGAAATACTTGTCCTAAATGGACAACCTCCGATCGAAAGAGATCAGTATCGTATCTTTTATATCGTTCTCACCTCCAAACAGTCGAGTAGCCGCCTTTTTTTGGAGCAACAAAACCAAAATCGAGAGGCAGCAGAGAAAACAAAATGACCCAAATAAACATTTTGTTTTATCCAGTTCTGTTGTCACCATCAGAATTCATGTCGTGCTTGAAATTTCCAATCGCTGAGGAGACTGAGAAGAAGAAAGCGACCCACATAATTGATTAAGTCATGCTATGTCAACCTCAGGCTACAACCATTTAGACCAAACGTAACAAGAAAAATGATTCTTCATGGAATCACCCTAAAGCAAGAAAGTAGCTTGAACTGAATTGATGTGAAAAAGCATGAATGACGGCTGCTAATTATCCTGCCTAAATTAACAGACCAGCATTTTACATGAAAGACACGCTACTTGATTGATTAATGCCCCATAATGCTATCAGTGGCAGTGCATGTGATCATGTATAAAATGAATGGAGCTGAGATGATGAAGCAGCACTCACACTGCAACAAAGCCACTTGTAGATGGACAGATTTCATTTAATTTTCCAGTCAGCAATTATGACGAAATCAAGCAGAGAAGTGTTACCTTCTCAAGTTCTAAATAAAATTCAAATTCCATCAATGCAGCCCCTTAAAAAAGTCATCAGGCTTTTTTGCCACAAGTCCTCAAATCTCAGCAATAACTCAAAATGAATTATTAAACATTATTAAACTTTCAACGTCCCTTGAGCGTGAACTCCATCTATCTGCGTAATGAGAATCGTGACTGAGACATACTGATCACACTCAATGGCAAATGAATGACACTTAAGAAGTGGAGACAGAAGGAATGTGTTCTTATGAACCTTACAAAGAGGCAGGGACGTAGTATCGGCTGGTTGATGCTGCAGAGGGATCGTCCTCACAGCTCTGTGTTCATGCCGGACTTTGGCCGACTCTTTCATGATGTGGCTGGTTCCCTTTTTCTTCCCGCTGATATTACATTTCTGACTGCAGTGGGATATCAGGGCTAAGGCTCCCAGCCACCGGGGACAGACACACAGGAGCTTTTTGAGCTGCTTGTACAGCACGCCAGACCTGACAGGTTGTGGAATTTGCAGACTTTGGCTCAGCTCAGCATGATGGATGTGATGGCATTAATTAGAATTGAAACAATGAGTGATGAAAACAGCAGAGCCAGAGAGGAGGAGGAGGAGGAGGAGGAGGAGGAAGAGGAGGAGGATGTAGCACAGCCTGAACCAGACTCTGTGGGAAAACATCTTCATTTAGAGCGGAGAGTCCTCAGCCATAAATAATGATGAGCAGGCACAGATGAGACAATAGATTATCAATAGGCAACAGAGCTAGAATGAAATGCATCATATCAAATCTTCCTCTGTCTGCAGGTGTTGGGCTAAGATTCACAACCAAACTTAGCCGAGCAGCTTTAACATGTCTGCATCTTCTATTCACATGATTAAAAAGAAAATGCCCATTCTGTGTCAAAATAATCTGAATTGCAAATGTTCCATTTCCAGCATTTCTATTCCATACAAGCAGCAGAATCAGCATGCAGATGCTGTGAGATCAACCTACCAGGCTGGTGATGGGTGGACAGCATCCACAGCTTCAGCGCTCCGCTCAGATTAAAAACAATACTCCCAGCAGACCTGCTCTGTTAAGATGCTCATACTCTTTTCACTGAAGCCTCTGTTCTCCCACCGTTCATCGCTATCTGCCTGTGTTGCTGGTATCTTACTCTTTCTCTGCCCCCCCCCCCCCCCCCCCCGGCCACCCACCCACCCCTGTCTTCCCTCATCCTCCTCCCCACCGGCTCCCTCCTCTCACCCCCACCGCTCTCCCCTTAGCGAGGACTCCTCCTCCACATTCACTTTAATGTTCACACTTCACTGCAGAATAGGATTGCAGAGCGAAGGTATGGAAGGAGGCTGCGGCGCCGGGCAATCTATTCACAATCAGAGCATAATGAGGAGGTTCCCTGACAAATAACCTTTAAGCAACATTGATCGCCCCTCTGAAGAGTCTGCACATGCACCCAGATCAGCCTGTCTTCAAATGAGGCAGTGGCTTTTGTATTTGCATTAATCTTTAACATGGATTTTTATGTAGTGAGTGATACTATTGCGTGCTGATATGGGGCACGATTCAATTTAGCCAATCAATTCAGGAGGGACGCCAGGAACATGATATTGTCTGAGTAGATATTGTTTGAGCTTTGTGGGTGATGTTAGTTCAGGATCAGCTGTTGAAAATTAAAGCAGAGGGGTGACGTCACTATGGGTGCCTGGGACATCCAATGTTTGTCTCTGTACAAGCATCTGTGTCCCCAAAGTGAAAATACTCAGCAACCGGAAGTCACTTTTCATCAGATCAGGATCAGATCAATCACTTTAGGACTTTGATATATGCATTAGATCTTATCCATATTTACCTGCCAGAATCCAACAGTACACTCTGACTGTGCTTTAGGCTATGTTAAAGCTCCATCTTTATTTATGAGCATACTGCCAATTACACATCTTAAGGCTAAACATGCATGACTCTGACTATGTTTGCCGATGATAGACTCAGATTGTTATTGTAAACCTTATAGAAATGATCCCTACAGAAATAGACCTGTAGGATCCTTTTCGTTAAACCACAAAACAAGCTGTTCAATCGCGCTATTGACACTCACCAGACTGCATTGACGAAAACAGTAATTTTGCCTCGTAGAACATGGGAGTGGCTGGTCTGCTGCTGCCTCGATCGGTTACATTATTTGTGTTATTGCGAGTTATACAAATATCATGTTGCATCCGAACTAACCATTTAAAAAACCAAAGTCACACAATAATACAAACAAACTCACTGATCGAGACAGCAGTAAACCATCAACTCTTTTACTGTTTTTGTCAATGGAGCCTGGAGAGCTGGTGATATCTCTATCCATCCCAGCATTTCAAACCCAAGATATATAAAAATCCCCAAGTTTACCAGTGTTAACCTTTATCGTTTATCGAACACATTTAATCCATCAACAGTCTCATATTGAATAACGGACTCAAGAACATTTTATTAGTTTTAAGCTATTATTGAAAAATAAAAGCTATGAATTTCAGATAAAGTTCAAGAGTTTTTTGCCTTGTGGTGTTTTGATTGATAGTATTTATGTTTTTTCTGTCACTGTGTGTATTTTTATATGGACCCCAGGAAGAACACCAGCTAACAAATGGCAAAAAAAAAAAACACAGTATCTAAATTACAGCATGCCAGCAGTAAATGAAAAGGTCACTACGATCAATCAAGGGTCAAGCTGACTTTTTGGTAATTCAAGAGTGAATGGGGGATAACAATGAGTCATGCAACAAAGAAAAGGCAGCCAAGACCAGTGCCATGATTCCTCCTGTTATGACCAGCACCATCTGCTGAATAACCACCACCACCCCCACCACCATGACAAACGTTACTGTCTACATTTGTAGTTTTAGTCTTTCAGACCCTCCGTTATGACTGTATCGAGAATCTAATGCCGACACGTGCTCTTCATGCTTCCTCTTTTAGTCCCAGTCATTGTATCTCCAGCCAGTCACCCACCCATCAAACCACCCAGAGTGCGCACAACGTGTCCCGGTGGTTCCTGCCCCCTCTAATAAAGCGTGTGCAGCAGAGAAGAGGCCCGGCTCCAGTCACGCTGAGACGCCGAGCACCAGTTGTTGAATGAAACACTGACTTTCACCTCATTTATTTACTCACCGCTTCAGTCATAAACTCAGCTGAGTCACTGAAGCTCCTGAGCATCATTGCCATCCCCTGCACGCTCCAGAGTGAGTCCATGATACTTTGCCAGATTAACAGGGTGCGGCGTGGGCTGAGCTGGCTCGGGATCCTGAATCAAGTAACGTTCAGATGCAACCTCACAGCCTTCAGTCTGGCAGATTTCTGCCTCCTCCTGTTTCCAACACAAGCTCTGACATGTTGTCAGAGCTGCTGTCTGCATTCATCCATCGGCGAACTGCACGACACCAGATCCAACAAAACAGCAGCAACAGCATCATGTCTGCACTGAGCAACCACCTGTGGGAAACAAACACAAGCTCTTTCATCCTCTGCATCCATTACTCCATTCTAATGTCATCGTATAAGAACACTTTTGAGCTTTCGTTCTGATTTTATATGTGATGTCAGGCTGTTTTTATATTCTTAGATTTATTGGCTCTTTCTCTCTCTCTATATATATATATATAGCTTTATTGCATTCATACCATTTTATTCCTCATGTTCTGTTTTTAGATTTTTCTTTCAACTGATTCTCAACTGAAGAATTTCACGAGTGCGCTTGTACGACTAGAATGAGAATAAACTGACCTTACAGGTTTTTCTTCTATATTTGTATCCTATTATATTCGACAGTTAAATGCCACATAAATAGCATTTATGTGCATGCATCACCTCCTCAGTACACATGCAGGTACTGCATCTGTCAAAGTTACCTGGTTAATTCCTGTTCAATGTTCCACCAGTTCCTTATGCAACAGGACCACCCTTATTTACAACAGTGGGTGGGAAATGTAGCCCAAGCAAACAGCTTTAGGTTGGACAATGACGGATTCTGGCCTCGGTGTCGGGCGAATTAACATGCAGAAATACCTCTGGGTGTTGTTTCATGTGAACGTTTCCACGGCAACCGCAGATGGATCAGTTTGAAAGGATGCTGAAAACACAGGATTGATTTCCACCCAGAACACATGGGGTAGCATGCATACATAGAAAGGCAGTGAAATAGTGAATTATTAACACACAGCTTTGGGCTAACGGAATTAAACGTATTTCTTCCGCTAACTTCTCTGCAGAACTAAACATAACGGTGGCATCTGAAGAGCAGTCATCGTTTTACTGTTTGAACAGCAACAAGTTCCTCAAATAAACCTAAAATAAATCAATACAGACTCCCGTAATGAATTCAGGCAAGCAACAACACTTTGTCTCCACCTCCCAACAATAAGAAAGAGCATGTGACAAGACACACGTGGTATTTATTATATCTGCTGTGGGTCAATTGTCTTCAGAGATGCTTTATCAGAGAATAAAGAATATTCTTCGGCGTGCCGGTGGTCATGCAGTGATTCTGTTTCTGAGCTGATCGGAGCAGAAAGAACTGAAACCTTTGTGCACATGCCTGCATGAGTAACAGCATCGGGGTCGACAAGCAATCAAATTTCTCCTGTAATATAAGTGTGACAAAAATACTGATAGAATCATTACCTGCAGGATTCAACATATCTAAATCAGGGACATGTTCTCGACTCATTTAGTGTTATTAATTCGCCTTCTGCTGAGGTGTAAAAGCAAGCTCTCAATATTGATGTTTTACAGTAGAAATCAATTACATCGTGAATGAGTGGTTTATATGCTGCATGTGATCTTCTTTATTGGTCCCCGCTCAGTGCAGGAGATTAATCACCGTAATATTCTCAGAGGAAATGAGCGGCGTCTCTGAAATGATGTGTTAACCTTACATACACTTTGGCTCGTGATCACTCGAGTATTTACATTAGCCGGAGCTCGCTGTGCATAAACTCTAGAGAAATAAAAGAGCCGACACTGTGCTGAGGGATTGATTAGCTCTAAGTCAACTGCTGGAAGAAATACCCTCATCCCTTCCTTATGAGTAACAGTACCAATACAGCTATTTATCAATACTCCACAGCATTCAAAATCCTGTTTTAGGAAAAGAACAGAAGTAATGAAAAGTAAAAGTATGGGCTGCATGTCATTATTATTGTTCGTTGGACATTTAAGTAGCATTTTCCAGTTGTTTAGGTCCCACCTTATGGTTTGGGTCCCCTCGCGGTTATGAGATGATTAATAGGTGGGAAAATAGAAAAAACTAAGATCAGCTGCACAACTTTTCAATGATATTTGCTTTTTTAGTGAAATACTGGATGATTTTACCTCTCTGGGCCACAAACTCATCTGTATGCAACTCATAGACGTCTGAAACGTGACCAGACTTTATTTGAAAATGGTCCCAAAGCAACTTTTATTTGTACAGCACAGTTCAACAACAAGGCAATCCATGAAGTGCTTTACATAAAACATTAAGAGCATTTTGACAAAGTGCAAAAGAAACACACTGTAAAAGGCCATTTAAATACAATAATGAGCTGAGATGATAGAAAATGAAGGTGAAGAAGCACCGGTTTAATCTTGTATGTTGTATTACTCGTATATTTTAGGAGCTTATCACGTGTTTTTTAATGTAAAACCTTAATCTGAACAGTGACTTTGGCTGTCAAATAAATGTAGTGGACTAAAAAGCACAATATTTCTCTGTTAAATGTAGTGGAGGAGAGAAATCAAGTAACAATTACTATGCACACAGAGCAGAAGAGGCAGATATATGATCAGTATGTGGGAGTGTGTCTTTGACCTCTGACCTGGGTTTGTACAGCTGGAAAAAGACACGTTGGCCAGTTCCTCCACAGCAGCGTCAGCACAGATCTGAGGAGTCCGCCCCGAGTGTAATTCTCAACAGCAGCGCTCTGAATCAGACTGAATATAATGTTTAATCTCTCTACATTGTGTGACTTTCTGCACAAATCAATAAAATCTAAGATTAAATCCTTTTAGTCCTGCTGCATGATTTATAACTTCTTTATTTCGGACCACAGCTTTCAATGACTTTTACACCAAAAAAACTGAAGTGGAGCATGAATCATGTTCAAGTTAGTGTTTATCTCCAAGATCAAACACTATGTACTGTATTGTTCAAGACAATGGCCGACCTTGTGTTGTTCTGACAGTGTTTCTAAAGGCTCTGCAGCTTTTCCCGATAACCTTATTATTCTACAGGTGGCACAAGAGAATCAGTGGGCTGTTTCAGAGTCATTACAGGACTTTAATGTAAATTAAAATGTGATTGAACAGCTCTCACTTGTATTGGAGTCATAATTGATTGGGAGCATCTTTACTTTGACTCACGTAATGGAGCTTTGCACTTTGTCCATCACCGCACACACTGTATGTCTCTATGAAGGTAAATATCAGTTTCTGCTTTATTTTAAAACAACCATCACATAGATTGTCATGAGATCTGGTACAATACATATTCATGGTCCCCAGAGGATGAATCCTGTAAGACTCTAGAGCCATTGTGAGGTTGACATTCGCTGTTTTGAGTCGTTCTGCCCCTGTTGGATGGATCGCTGTGAAGTTTTCATACAGACATCCATGTTCTCTCCGGATAAATTGTAATCGCTCTCTCTGATGTTAATATTTAGCGCCACAGAGCCGCCGTGCTCTGTTAGTCTTGCTATAATGGCGAAGCTCATGAATAGAATTCCCTTTTTTATGTGAAAGCTACAATGAAAAGTGGGGTATTCAGTAAAAGTTTTAAATCAACGTGGTGCTGGAGCACATCTCTCATCAGCAGGCAGTGTAATTTATGTATAAGGTGCACAAACACTGAAAGCTGTGTCACCGGCTTTGCGGTGAGCTCTGGGACTGTGAGTCAGAGGAGTGTTTGATGAGGAAAGGAATCAAAAGCAAAACACTGATTTAGCTTCGTCAAAAGAGGAGCAAAGTGAGGTCTGATTGCAGATTAGTACTACATACTACAGTTTAGCATTGACAAATACCATCACGGGTCAGTTCAGGTCTCAGCTACCTACTGTACAGTATATCATTATCCCTTTGTTGTCATAGAAACTGATGCAGATGATGTTGTGTCTCCATTTCATGTCGAGCACAGCGAGTTTGTCTTAGTGTGCACTTCCGCTGGAGTTGTTTTTCAGTGTGGCTCTTTTTAGTTACAAAAAAAAAAAAAAAGAAGCACACGCAAAACTGCAAGGCAAGTTTATTTGCACATCACATTTCAACAACAAGACGTGCAAGAAGTGCAAAACGCCGCATATGAAACATTAAAAGCATTGTGACAAAGTGCAAAGGAACAGCATCATAAATGACATTTAGATTCAGAAAAAAGCAGAGAAGCTGGAAAATAAATGCAGGCTGAAAGAGAAAAAGGCAGCTAAAAGATAACAAGAATAAAAGCATCAGTGCAAAACATAAATAAAGTGTTTGATTTACTGACAGGCAGCGGCAAACAGAAAGGTCGTCAGTCTTGATTTAAAAGAATTGAGCAGATCTGTAGTTTTTATGGGAGTTTGTTTCAGATATGTGGGGCCTGAATGCTGAATGCTGCCTGTTCGTGTTTGGTTTTGACTCCAGGAAGAGAAAGCAGACTGATCTGAGAGGTCTGGATTGTTCGTATCAAAGCAGCAGATCAGAAACATATTTTGGCCCTAAACCATTCAGTGCTTTATAAGTAGTGTGAAATCAATTCTTTGACAGACAGTGTTAAACTACAAGCAGGGATCTCCTCAAGCTGCGCCACTTTCTAAAAACTGACATTTTAAAGGTGTTAGATTAGAAGAGAGGCAGCAAATAGTCAAAAACAGGCAGATATGATATGATATGATATGATATGATATGATATGATATGATATGATATGATATGACAGTCTCCCTGGTTGAATGCTAAGCTTCATTACTTATTTATAATTTCATACTGCAGTATTTTGTCCTCTCACTGCAATAAAATACTATTTTCCAGCCATTTCTTTTTACCCTACAAGCATTTTTCTTCACGCCGTGAACACAGTTCTTGTTTTTTGCTCAAGCATCCAGCTCCTCATTCAAATCAGCCTTTGTAATCCACCTGGAAATGTATGGATTTGGCATTGGCATTTTTTATTTTCATTACAAAATAGGCAGCAGTGCTGTCAGTACAGGTGTGAATGAGTTTGTTTTGCTGCTGATCTACAATGTCACACTGATTCTAAACGAAGAATCCTTCAGCAAACCCCAACGGCCGACCGACACGACTGTTTGGCAGGAAAGGGAAGTGTTCATTATCTTTGGAGATGCCACTTCAATCAAAACATCCTCAAAACAACAGATATGCAGCGCTCGTGGGGCTATAAACAAGTGATCGCGCCTGCTTAATTAATAGACTGCAAGAATGAAGCTGTGTGAGCTCAGCAGCAGAATCACAATCTGCCCGGTTTGGACTGAAAGCCCACCGAGGAGAGGTCGTGTGATTGCTAAAACTCTGGCTGCATGAATCATGTTCTGGATGTTACATATTGAAATTGGAGCCTTTTTTTTCTTGTATAAATCAAAATTTCTCAGCCGCAGAGCTGCTTTTCCTGGTAGCTTATTTAGACATCTGCTGAGACCACGATGTACCCGCAGACGGCTCTGAAACCACTGAAGTCCTCCTTAATACTCAGAT
Organism: Pempheris klunzingeri; assembly: GCF_042242105.1. Taxonomy (NCBI): domain Eukaryota; kingdom Metazoa; phylum Chordata; class Actinopteri; order Acropomatiformes; family Pempheridae; genus Pempheris; species Pempheris klunzingeri. The sequence goes on along the minus strand of NC_092028.1, from coordinate 23,732,847 downwards.
AGAAGAGCACAGTGTGACCGATGCTTCATTTAGAAAAGGTCTGTCCACAGTAACAGCTTCTGCTAAAGTTACATGTTCAAATGTTCAAATTTAAACACTGATTTTTTGGTAAAAGACTGTTTTATAATATGATGTGTACATTAAATATCAAGATTCAAGATGTGTATTGTCACTGGGAGCTCTGTTACAGAAAGATGTATATAAAGAAAGAATATTAAACATTAAATAAAGACATATGAAGGTTTATATAGAGAGCTAATAAATATAAAAACAGGATATGAACTACAAATGCAGTAAAGATTTATCACCAAAAAACTGGCTCCTCTTTCAGCCCTTGGTGTTTTTTAAGCTTCCATCTATCAGCGCTGCCTTCGTCTGTTGTTTGTCAGTCGACACGATGTCCAGTTGGTTGGCCTTCACCTGTTCATGTACATATTTCTTTTACGTATGGATATATGCATCTGAAGAAGTGGGCTTCTGTGTGTGCCAATGCAAGCGAGAGTCACATGATGAGTGTCTTTGATCAAAATCAGCAGCTTTTACTACAGTTTTACTATAATTTACCACAATTGCGCCTATCAAGCTCAGGCCTCCTACTGTTTGTGGTGTTTTGTATTATTGTGTGTTTTTGAGTGTTTTCTATAAGCAGAGATTTCTCTTACTTAAATTGACTCTTCTCCAGACTTCTTTTTTAGATTTGCTCACGTGAAGCGGTATGGCCGATGGCTGTGATGGTTCGACCGAATGAACTCCTGGACATTTTGTTTTGTTGTCTGATGTGTCACTGAGAATCTGCATCCTCCGTGGCCTCGCACCGGTGCGTCCAACACTTTCACAGTTTAGGTTTTGCTCTTTAACACCTATGACTTGAGATGATTAATGTAGCTGGACAGACATCTTAACACACAGCTGCACTCTGTGTACCAAAGACATGTCTCGCCCCGGGGTGCCTCAACAGATCCATGTTGACCAATCCACTGTGGGCCTGAGCAGGAAAAAACACATGCATGCATAAGCTTGTCTTTGGAATAACAGAACATTTGCTTCCTATTATTCTTTGGATGTTTCTCTGAGGAACACGCGTGACTTGCTGGTAATAATCTTCCCTGTGATATAGATTTGATTGTGAGTGCTTCACCCCTGACTGAGCTTGACTTACCTGAGCCGACTTCTTGTTGATCATGGCGCAGTGCCAAAGCACGTGCTCCCCTGTGCCTTTGTCGAAGTATGAATCTGGTGTCGGTGAAATCCGAAGCAGAGATAATTACAAGCAGGGGCACAGACCCACAGCGCTAAAGAGTGGCAATTTGATTAATAGAAGCTGAAATGATGCTTGAACAGTTTCAGCACTGATGTTGTGACTTAAATCCTACCAGGAGCGTAATGTGACCTAATGGGAAAGTACCTCTGACCAATTATATGAATGATTTAAAAAAGCTAATCATAACTCTGAGTGACAAAACTAAATCTCGTTAACAATCTTCGTGTCCATTTTTGACTCCGTTTGTCCCCCAATCACCCAATATTTTGAATATTTTTACCTGTATATTCTGCATATTTACTTTATGTCACTTAAATTCAACGATTATCTTCTTTAAAAAGCTAAAGAAACATTTTAGCTTCATCTGAAAATGTCACTAGTTTGGAAATATTGGGATTTTTTCCAGGAATAAAAGAGGCTCATAATTTCACCACAGTAGTCATTCATAATGATGAAACATTAACTTTTAGCATCTTGAATCATGAACTACAATTTGAAAATGAAAAGTAAATACTATAATATACTTTAGTGCACGTATCTGTATGTACAATGGGGTCCACATAAACCTGGAAATTATCAGAAAAGATAAGAGGATTCTGAATTAAAAAACACGAGATGAAGAAATATTCTGCACTATTTCTAGAAATCAAATTTGAGCAAATCTGTGGCATCGATCAGTTCCAACCCCTCTGGACAAAAGTTCAGATTTCCTTGAGTTGTTTCCCGTCCATTAAAGCTGTGTTCAGATGATCCTCAGGTGGAATCGATCTGCTTCCCCCCTTTTGTCCAGAGGAGTTCAGCTGGTCGATGCCATAAATTTACTGATTGCTGGAAACAGTGCAGAATCTTCAATACCTCAAACTTCATGATTATTTCCAGGTTTGCATGAAAGTATTAGAGATTTTCAACGTGGTCTCAGACTTATGATACATATATGATGATATTGTGTCCACATTCAGACAGTGTTTTACTCCAGCTGATGAATTAAACATCCTCTTCCTTCAGAACAGTTTGCCAGAGACAGAGAAAGTGAGGAAAACGGTGCGTAAGGACATTAGATCACATTATATCAGAGTGGTTAGCTGCGGTTTCACACTTGAACTCTCTGTCGCCTCCTCACTGGACTGATGGCAGATGTTGCAGCCTTGTGGATTTTTTTTTGTTTATCAGTTCATCTGGTTTCCTTTTCACTTTCCATTAGGTTTGTATGTTTGTGCTTCCTACACTTGTGTTTTGAGAGTCATTCATTTGCGAGAAGGGAGACAAAACGCACAACAAACAAAGTTAAAGATAAATAGACTGAAAGCATTATCATTTTTCCACAGATATTGTAATAACATCTATCAATAATTTGAGTGGTCTTGTCAGTAGCCCGAGTCGTGCAGTCTGTCTCTTTAACATCAAAGCGCCGAGCTAATCCAATCTGCCGCTAACAGTTGTGTTTGAATGAAGAAATAAAATGTTTTGTCTCACTTTTCTGTCTACTGTCTGTGAGTTTTATATTCAGTACAACATAAATCAGGACTGGAATCATTTGGTTCGTAGTTTGCGTGAATCAATGTGTAGTGGAGCTGGCAGGAGTTAAGCGGAGGATGATGTTAACCTCAGCTCCCTTTGCTCATCTTAACTCACTCACTCTGATCTACTTTATGCTTGTTCAGCACCCACCTGTTCAGAGACTGAACATATCAGCGTGAGAAAAACACTCAGAGCTTCTCCAGTCCGGTCTGGCCCGCTGTCATACCCTAATGAGTGTCAAGTACTCTACTTAGAAGAAAACATTCCTGTTGAACAGAAGAGCTCTCACTGAGCCTCTGTGCTTAATTCTTGTCTTTTTCTGCTGTACTCTTATCAGGTTTTCATCCAAGGACATAAATGCCCCTTTGTTCTTTGGATAACAGCAGTTAATCCCTATATGCAGTATGCCATGTGCTATTGTAAAGATAAACGCACAAATATATCAGTGTTTTATGCTTGCTGCTGCTGGCTAGCAATGTTTTCTGCTCCTGTCTTCAAATTACCAAATGAAGATTTGTTGTGCTGCTACAGTATTTGGAAAATAATGGCAGAGCACCACTGCCAGGTCAGCGTGCAATAAACACCGCGGTGCTCATCGTGTCCGCTCTGTGGGGTTAATGGCTTATTTGTGCCAGACCAGTGGCCCAGATGCTGGTGCTGTCCTGCTGGACATCTCAGGTAAAGATGATGAGTTCCTCTATATTCCCCCACCATCTGGTCCCCTACAGTGAAATCCTCGCATGAGTACTCTGCCTTAGGGAATCTGTTTCACACACACAGGGATCGTTGTGTTACCATAGAAATCAATCTTACAAAAAGTCCTTCAAAAGTAAAAATGAAAATGTGTGTTGATCATGGCTGAGGGTTTCTGCTGCTTCTCCAACTTGTCTAGTTTTTTTTCCATCTGCACTTGCTGACACAACAGGGGCACGTTCTGGTCCGCCCTCCTGTTTCGCTGCGACTTTTGTGATACCGGGAAATTGAAGCTCTGTATTTTCCTCCTCTGCCTTCAGGTCATAGATGTCCAGCTGGGAACACACAACTCCACCTCTAACACAGAATATGTCGCATGCATGTGATCTGGCAGTTTGTGGGTCCCATTTGCAGAGATATGGGGGGAAGTTATTTGTAAATATAATTAAATACAGTATTACTTCAAATAAAAGCCAGCTAATGACGGCCTGGGGAAATATAAGCCAGCCCAAATTTAAGGCCGAGGAAAAACAAAGGTGGATAAACTCCTGGTGGCTGTTACATAACGTGAGGCCAGTGAAGCATAATGTACAATTCCATCTCTTTGATTAAAAAAATCAATATAAACATGCTATTTTCAACACTTTATTGTTCTTTATCGTTCATTTTAAGTGTTGCTACCTGCGTTTCAGTCCCTGTGTGTTAATGTAATAATAAGTATTAGCATACGGTAACGTGCAGTAACGTAATGACCAAATGAAGACCTGTCTGCCTAGAATAAAGGCCTGGTACTCTCTGCAGAAAAACATTTACAAGCTGATGCTATTCAGCAGTCTTACATTCAATGAATAAGTTAAAACAACACAATGTTTTACTTTTAAAACATCAGTGAAGTCATGAACAGCCTCTTGGTTCTTTCACAAAATGTACTGGAGAGTTTCAGCTCTGCCAGCAGAAACACTACAAGGTCATTTGTTGCCCCGGTAGCTGTGAAGACATCCACTGGATTCATGGCCACATTTCAAGGCTTGCAGGCCTGAATCATTATTTTCTCTCCGCACAGAAAATCGTTGTGGTTTACTCTGTCAATTTCTCCCCAACCCACAAAGCAGGAGTCGGTCAGAGAGCTTGAAAGTACCGAATCAAATCAAACACAAAGTCCCCGTTCATGTCTGAGACTGACAAGATACTTGCTTGCTGGGATCAGGTGCATCAAGCTTTCACCTCGCCAAGCTTCGTCACCATGTGGACAAAAACCCTCGGAGACAAGAGGCTACATGTCAGCGCTTTTCCCCACCCAGAGAAGTGACCTTTTCAGCAATCGCAGTGAGAATTTCTATTTTCAAACATCATTTTCTATTTTGATCTTCTGGCTCCATAAACTGCTTTCAGTCCAGCTTGTGTGTTGAAAGTGGAGCAAAATGAGGAGCGCAGGATTGGTCTGCTTCTCTGGCAGTAAAGGCTTAAAAATATCATGTGCTGGGACTAATGTGGGAGCTCTGCGTGATACATGGGGCACAATTTCAAACCGCGGTAATGTCACAATAAGAAGCCCAAATCGTCTTGTATTCTTTGCATTTCTAACACTATTTGTAATTCTGAAGGTGTCACATTTCTCTTTTTCCGTTACTGTGAAACTATCAAAGCAACTTCATCTTGCCAGGGAAACACAAAGAGTGTTGATTGACAGAACTGTGCAGTGCAAACATCCAATTTCTCCATTTAACTTGAAGTAATTTGAGGTAATTGGCGCTCCCCTCCTTGGTGACTGCAGACACAGTGTTCAGTAACAACTCAGGAGAGTGTTTTTAGATTTTTCGATGCCAAATAATAATCTTCCACACTCACCTATCTCCTCCAAATACTAGCGAGAAAATGAGTTCATTCACATATTAACAATGTGCTTTCAAAAAGTAGAAGTACGAGCTTTCAGTTGGCCCACTTACAGTAGTTTAAAGAAAATTACTTTCTTCATGAATATGCTAATTCATGCAGCAAGATGCTGCGAGTGATCACACCATCTAATGCATAATTGTGTTCAGTAGTGAGGCTGGCTTTGGATATTGTTAATGGAGTGTTATACACAAAATCAAACAACTAAATGTCACTTTACAACAATAGCAGTGAATACTGTAATAGTGGTAACAGAGGCAGCTGCCTTAGTGGCATATGATGATTAATTAGACATTTTGTGACATGTGCTAAGTGCAGCAGGTTGTCGGGGTCGTGTCCAGCAGCTGCAGCTGTGCTTATTAAATATAATTATGTGAATTGCTTTGGTCAGTTTGACACAGTGTCCTTCTTTACAGCGCAGCTTTTCAGCCGCTGCCACAGTTGGTCACATCAAACACCTCAGTGGACCTCGACGGGGTCACCGTCCCCGGCAGGCAGAGGCTAAAGTACTGAAGCAAAGCAAGCCGACGTATTTCACAGGACATTTGAATGTCTGTTAGAATAATAAGCAGAAAAACATCAGAGGTCTTTTTTTCTGACAAACAGCTGTGTGGAGTAAACATCCAGGCCTGTTCTGCCTGACTGAACATCATCTGTGCAGTGTTACTGCTCTCTGCTGGTCAAACCCTGCACGACTCTTTCCTTAAGTACATCTTCAATTAACCTGGCAGCCTTTTCTTAGGAGTCCCCACTGTTTCCCAGGAGGTCTGATATTCCCATAATGTACATGGACGTTAGTGATATGAAATATTCAGAACAGATGTTGGTAAAGTGGCGTTACAGGCTAAAGCTGTGGTCATTTTTCAAAACAGAGTTGCACTAAATTATTTATTGTGTTTCTCCAAACTATTTTTATCCATCCTGCCCTCCTAATGGAACTTTTTTTTTTATTATTGTTAATTGAATGTCAGAAAATAGCCATAAATATTTTCATATTGCTTGACTGCCTGACTGACACCCCAGGAAATATTCACTTTCCACCATATAAAACAGCAGAAGCAGCACGTCCTCAATTTTGACAAAACTGAACCAAAAACAGTTTTGTGTGTTTTTAACTTGACAAATGATAACAGCTGATTAATTCAACGTCTGAAAACTAATCAATTCACGTTGTTTCAGCTCTTGTGGCAAGAAAACAGAATTTTATTCTATTGCTAACTGAATCTAACCATCATTTGTAAATAATTAGCCCATTTTTATACTAATTTATTTACAATTATACTAAATAGAAACATTTAGTTGACTAAAAACGTGCTCCCTCTCACAGATTTTTCTTGTATTATTATATTTTGCAGAGTAAAACTGGCCAAAGCTCATCAGAAGCTGCAGCTGTGTGTGAACAAACTCTTCTCCTGCTCAAAGCCTGAATATCTTATTCGCTTCACACTTCACAAGTCGAATGAACTTGCTGATTTACCTAGAAAACAGTCTGGTGTCTTCAAAACAACTGAAATTTCATGGTGCGTCTTTGAAATAATTTATTCAGTATTCATATATGGTAATATAATGGTTTCATTCATGATCAGCATATAAAATATGTACAGAGCAAATCATTAGTAAAAATGACAGATCCTGCTGGGAAAGTATGTGCTTATATTGTAGAAGGCGGTAACATCTCAGCAAACGTCCACAAGTATTTCTTCACTGAACAATCGTTGATCCTGAATGTGAAATCCCACATGTGCAGTTTCTAGTAAATAATTAGCACAGCTTGAAGTCTAAATGGTGCTCGGAGATTAACAGAGGGTGCAGTTGGACTGTTTGGACTCCCTCCCCTAAAGAAAGACAAAACACAGTTAGAAACAAGAGCTCATTTATCCTCATGCATTTAATGTCATCATTTAAAGACGTATCAAATGGAAATATTTCATCTTCTGCCAGTAAAGAAAGTTCAGAGAGGATGGCTTGCCATGACAACAGTGTACCTACATGTGTTCCTGTTAGCATGCTACTGACGGCTAAGCTTTCCGGGTACCTGTTGTCTCTGCTGCTGTCGTCTGTATTCTTCTTCACTGGCAGCGAGAGCCTGAGCGAGAGCCAGATCCTCCTGCTCCTGAGGGCTGAGACAGACCAAGGAAGACCTCAGACTCACAAGTGACTCAAAGAGTTCCCTCAAACTCTCCTTTTCTGTAGCTGAACAGTTTTGATGCCCCCTCTGCCTCACATGTTTAGCTGATGCAATTTTATCAACTGATAACAATATGAATTAGTCACATAAGGAGCCCTGCCGAATTTTATCTCTCTATAGATGAATAGAGAACTTTTTTATTACATGATCTTTGCTCGACTTTATTGGTGTTTGTGTTCATGCGGTTTACGTTGGCTTTAACTTGTTTGTCGTTTTATTAGTCAGCTTTAACTCATGCAGCACCTGGTAACCTTGGAAACAAACGAGCTGTATAGCAAAAGATCAATACTTTGGATTGGACTGGCACGTTTGCTAGTCGGGCGTCCACCATTTTTCTTTACTTCCCTGTTCAAAAATAATTTTACCTTTGAATAAATATTGATACCCTGGGTGTCAATAGCCATGCTAGCATCACAGAACTGTGGTTTGTTTATTAGATAGATAGATAGATAGATAGATAGAAGGTGACTGAAACAGTGTAAGATTACTGATTACACTGGAGACAGCGATACATACAAATTGTACAATTAAATCTGAGTCATTCAACTTTAGTTACACTCCACATTTTAGGAACTCCTTACCCTCCAAACCTCCTCCAGAAACCTCCGGTCTGCTAACAACTATCGCCTCTGCCCCCGCAGGACTAAACTCCACACAATAGGCGACCGGTCCTTCCGGTCTGCCGCTCCACGCCTGTGGAGCGCCCTCCCAGACCACCTGGGGGCGCCTCAGACTCATCTCTTTAAGAGGGCTTACCCCTAATCGATCTATTTTCCCCGGAAACAGCACTCTGCTATTATGTTGTTTTTTTAGGCCGTGTTCTTAAACGTTGGTGTTTTTAAATGTCTTGTGTTTTTTAACTGTTGCACTTTGAGATTTGTATTCCAAATGAAATGCACATTATAAATAAAATGTATCATCATTATTATTATTATCATTTTAAGCTGAAAGTGACATCGAGGTGATACTGTAGATTTCCATCACGTTTACTCACCTCGGGGCAGGTTGAACAGTCTGCCTCGACTCGGCCAAAGACATCTCCAGAGCCCTTTGTAAAGCCTGCTCCTCCGTCTGCAACGACAGCACGCTCAGGTTACATTTTCCTCACGTTGGGGAATTTTAACCAGCAGATGTTATACACTTAATTTTCATACCATGCCGGCTTGAAATGATGCCGATGGTGGTATTACATTCTGTGCTGAAACGGACGTAGTGATCCGCTGGGTAGAGCTGTGGGAAGGAGAAAGAAAGAAAAAAAAGAGCACATCAAAAGCAGTGAATTCGTATTTCTGGTGTCTATTTAACCAATTTATATTAAACATTCCAAACAGTACTGAGCTGAAGTGCTTACCTGCTGTTGCAGCCTCTGATATTTGCACTCACACCATTAGAAACAGGTCTAGAGTTTCCTGAAGTAGAAGAGCTAGAACCAGAGGCAGAGGTGGAGGTGGAGGAAGCACCATGGGCCCTCATTGCAGCAGCATGTCTGAGACAAAACGTTAAATACAGTAAGAATACTGTGACATTTTGTGTATCCAAACAGCACTGAAGGTGTAAGTGTGACTGCACCCACCCTGACTTGGACAGAGGTTTCCCATCAGTCTTACAATCATGGTCTAGTGGATGTCGGTGTTTCAGACAGTAATTTAAATGACACTGGTCGCAGGTCACTCGCATCATTTCCTTCTGCTTACAGCCTCCTTTAGAACATTTATTTGTGAAAATCTGAAAAAAAGGAAAATAATCAGTTTGTTATTGTTGTTTAGATTCTAACTGACCGCAGGGTGAAAGTCCTCTTTTTTTTTTTTTTAAAATCAACCTTTCTCTTCCTCTGTGCAGGGTCTGATTTGCAGTCCCGATCAATGTGTTCACCGACTTTAATGTCGGGCATCTCTCCTCTCTTGATGGGAATCGGGATGTTACACAGAGGACATACTGGGACCTGGACGTCCTACGGGAAAAATAAAATCAGTCATTAAGTAAACACAGGAATAAAGATCCTAATGAGGTTTTATTAGATTCACTTTTAGCATTAAAGTGTAGTAATGATTAATTATTAACAACAACAGCAATAAGAAGAAAACATTTTATCCTAACACAAAAAAAACCATTCTGTCTGCATTACACCTGTGCAATATCCAAACTTGTTCAACACAATAGAAAAGCTGTATGGAAAACAGACGTTACCTTTTTGTAGGATGACATGCATTTGTGGTTTGCATAGCTTATGTGGTCCTTACAGAAAATCTCTTGACAGGCGTCACATCTCATTGGAAGAAAATCTGTAAATAAGCCAAATAAAGAGTTAAACTGTAGATTTAGCAGGATGAAAGAGCAGCATGGTGACACTCTGCCCACAAAGTTCTCACCTAAACGTTTGCAGGTCTTCTCAGAGCAGTGCTCTCCCAAATCTGGAAACTCCATGGCAGAAATACCTCCACAGCTGACGGTGTTAAGATCCACACAGCCTGAAGGTGGAACAACACATGTTTAGTGTCTCAGACTGAGCTGACACTGAAAAGGATGAACTCCCTGCTAGCTAGTGTTTACCGTGGCCTTTTCAGTCAAGTCATCGTGAGTTATAAGAACTGCTACAACATCGTGTCAACAGCTTTCAACTCCGCAACTTCACGTCAACACAGACCCGCAGCTGGCCTCGGATGTCTTGGTCCAGAACCAGTGGAACCCTAAACGTGTTAGGACCTTTTAAAGAGACCGCTAAACTGCTAGCTAACTAGGCCAGGCTACCGCTAACTAACCTAAACGATTTGGGTTGGTTACATAACAGCAGCTCAGCCTGGTCACTGCCGTATAGCAGAGAAACAAGTTCACACCACAGACACATTTCTGTCACATCAATATGACCACATCAGAAAATAACATGACTCTCAAATCGCCATGACTAATATTTGTTTACCAAACACACAGATGCTAGCAGCTAGCTTGTGTGTCGCTGAGTAATAAACCAACATTTAGCTTCCTCTATCTGGAAATCTGTGTAAGGTTTATAACAAGCACATGTGCTGCACTTTCTTTCTAGACCATCATCAAACCCTGAGAATAAAAACCACTAACACACAGTTAGCTTTGCTGTCCAACGTCTGTTTAACTGTACAATTAGCTGGCTAAGCTAACGCTGGGTTAGCTACCCTTTGCTTTTGTTTAATTTCTACTCACCAAATCCCGTTTTTTTTCTCGATCTGCTGTGTTCAAATAGGAAGCTACAGCGTTGTCTTAAATCATGACGAGTACTTTTGGTTTAATTGTGCCTTTCTGGCGGCAGTTTATCCACAGATCCCTGAGCACCACTGTCTGATCGCCGCTGAGGTTGATGATCTGTCTGTTTTCATCAAGTTTTGATGCGTCATGCACGTAACGCCCACGACAATGACGCGAAACAGACGTCGGGACGTCAGGAGTGGTTTTATATAGAGCGGTCGGTGACGTAACAGGAAAAGTCCGGAAAGGTCTAGACTCTGGAAAGATCTGGACCTTTTCATCTCTAGATTTACATGTCATTTGGCGAACAGTCAGTGTTTGCTACACGGATTTTATGTTGAATACAAACTACAATGTCTGGTTTACTTTATTCACCAAATCTTAAATCAGATTGAAATATACAGCCGTTTAGTTTGGTTTTATTTTGAAAGCTCGTACCGGAACTGTTAGGACTTTTAGATTAATTAGTGTTTTCTGCTAGTGGGAAAAAGTGGGAAATATTAAATTATTAAAATCAGAATCAGTACACACACCGTGGATTGTAAACTTACAGATACAGAAACATAGAAACTGCTTTACGTGTCCGCCATCTTGGGGAGGGCAAGATCAGCTTTTACATGTATTATGAAATGTCCCAGTAGAAGTTGTGGCTATGTACAAGATTAACGTTTTGGCATAGAGCCGATTTCATCCAGCCCCAGTGACTGAAATCACTTCCAACAAATAACCAACACCGTGTTCAATTTTATTACAAACAAAATTTCATGGAAATCGGTTCAGATTTAAGCAAATTAAAACTGATTTTAGTGGACCTTCCCAATATGGCGACCACGCAGACGCAGGTCACATGACAGAAAAATGTATCTACTTCATTAGTAAACAGGACAGTTAAGAGTCTCCATTAACTCATTCTTCAGTGCAGAAACTATTTAACTGATTTAAGTTATTATTTATTCAGTCAGTCTGTATATTAATAAAATACACTTAGTAATCAAAACAACACAAAACACTGTCCCATGTAATACATTTCTATCTAATCTATCAAAATCAGTACTGTGGCCTTGTTTTATTTTGAAGGGCGTTACCGGGAGTGGTCATACAGTATCATTTTACCTTGACGCCATGTTTGGTCCCTTAGTGGCCAAAGGGAAGAACTAAAATAAAGTTTTATTAACAGTAAAAAGTTATTAAATATACAGCGCATAATAAGTGCATTATAAACGTTATATTATAAATAACAACAAATGGCGTCCGTGTTGGTAATAAATAGCGTTACTGGCTGTTTTAATAACCGTTTTCTGATGTGCAGAAGCTGTTTCTGAATCTAAACAAAGATGGTCGCCCCCAGTTACCGGGAAAAACACACCAAGTTGCGACGTGGTTAAAAATAACATTTCTGATTAAACGGACGGAATATTTGAACATCCAAGCAGTTGGAAAAGTCTTTAAAGGATTGTGGAATACAGCCAGAACAACGGTAAGTGTTTTAAAACGACTTTATGGGCTCTTCAAACAGACTTACACTCGTACTTTAGTGGAGCTAGCTTGTTCTACCATGGTGATTTAATTCAGTGGCAGCTTTTATCACTCGGTTGGTTTTATTCACGCTTATGTTGATACCATCGAAGTAACACTAGTGTTTTATAACTGAGCTAATCTACTGAAAGTGGTCGGTAATTTAACTTTCTGTGATTTTAACACAGGACGCCTTGGTTTTGGCTCGTTTTGGCGCCATTTAGTGGTCAGCGCGTGGAACTGCAACACATTCTGGTGAGTACTTTCAAAATAAAACCATAAACGAAAATTATTTTTATTATTTATTCCCTAGTGTTCACATATCATATCATATCATATATCATATCATATAGCATATCATGTGTCAATAAGAGCATTCTTGGTCATAGTAGAAATCGTAATAGTATCTATATTATACACTTTATCAAACAGTAGGAAACCCTGCACAATATAATGCATTCTGATATTCAGCTGTAAAATCAATCTGGCATATAATCATCACTGTCAGTGGGAGCACTTATTCCCTGGTATCTCAGCACTGAATGAGCTTGAAAATCCAACAAATGGCTCCCATCTGGGCCTCTCTGGAGTGTAGAGCAACAAAATTACACTTCACATCCCTCCAGCTTGTTTGTTGTTGTTTGTTTCCAGCCTCTCTGCCGGCTGATTGCCTCGTTGTAGATGCTTGTAGTTTAATTAATTTGCCCCCATAAGGCTTGTTGTCCCTCCTCAGTCACAGCAAACAAAGAAAACTAATACACTTCTGTAAAATTGTCGAAACAACCTCGACTCGAGCTCCACTTGCCTGCTTTTTCCAGAGCTTTCAATCACATCGTCATCGAATGGAGTTTGCGCAGTTTTCATTGGCACTGATGCTTCTGTTGATGTGTATGTGTGTGTTGAGCTCTGCAGCAGTCAGTCCAACGTTTACCACAAATGTTTAAGAACATAAAGTCAAATAGATATTTAGATGTACTGTACGTCTCCTCAGCCGTGATGCTATAAGACTATTTAGTGTTGAAGCAGACTCGCAGAGTGTAGTGCTGCAGTGGGGTGAGTGGTGAAGATCAGGGGGGTGAAGACATATTTATCTGAGAGGCAGCAGGACAGAAGTCTAACTACGACTAGGCTGCTCAATAGACGGCCAGTTGGCAGCAGCAGGCACCCGTGGGCCCCCGCTGGTTTATTCCCTGTATGTTTTAGGAGGTAAATATGCTCACTGAACCCTGCAATTATTCCCTCTCTCGTTATCATTAGCTGGACAGCGTGTGAGTGTTGCATTGTGGGAGACACTTTATTTTATTAGCAGGGAGATACAATGAGGGAACAGGTTGCAGGTTATTGTCGCCCGTCTGATATGAGCCCTCCTCCGTCCACTGCAGTGACCATCATAGTTTGACTTCAGACACCAGATGTCACATTAGCTTGTTAGCTGCTGTGGGAAGTCCCTCCACATTAAATAGACTTTAACTGTGTGCTGTCTCCTCCTCAAGTACTTGGTCCCATTATTCAACACCAGGTGGTAGAAATGTGGAAGTTACACATTAAAACTGAATCATGAAACACTTCTGACTTGTTGCACTTGCTTTGATCTTTACAAACATCACTGCTCGTTGGTCTGGATTACAGAGAGCACATTACAATATATTATATATGTTTATACTATGTATTTTTATGTATATTAGATGTGCAACGTATGTGCGTTGGTCCCAAACTGTTTCCTTTGGTACACTAATGACACAAAGACCCAAACAGAGAACACTGACTGAGTGCAGCACTACTATTAAAATATGTGCTGTTAACTCTCCTCTCTGTGGCTGATGAATTATTACATATAACATCGTTAGATTATTAATCCTGAAGCATCAGTGTGTCGGAACAAGACACACAAATGTAGTTTTCCTTCTCCACAGAAAAATAAATTCTCTGCCTTTCCTTTTTCCTGCTGGAGCCATGTTCGGAGCCACCGAACCGTCACCCCAAAACCGAAGTCCACACCACACCGTGACTTTTGTGTCCCATTACACCCCTGCTGCGTATGATCTGTTTCTTATGTGTTTAATATCAGTATAACTGTACTGTGGGAAAGGAGCTTTCTGTCACTGTCAGGCCTTCAGAGCAGCAACAAAGGGAAATGCCTCATGTCCTCCACTACTGCCCCCCCTCCGCCACACCTGCCCTCATGTGATCGTACCCACGATGACGGACAAACAAAGTGTTCATTCAACAACCTTCATCAGAAGCCGAGTGTGTGATCGTCACAGGAGGTCAGATTTACGGTTTATAATACAGACATGCTTCTCCACCTCGCTGAGGCCTGCAGAGCTGCAGAGCTGCACTGCTGGACTCTTTACTTCTGCACATGCTGCACTTATTTTCTACATGTCATGTACAGCCGGGAAAGAAATAAAGGGAAACCCTGAATGAAAGGCTCACTGAGCGCTTTGAGTGTGAAAATGTTGTGAAATAAAATAGTGGAGCTTTTACAGTCACCAGATCTCCACCCAGCTGAACACCTACGGAGGATTTATGACCGACATGCAGAAGACGAGGCTCTTCGAAAGACCAAATGACATAACTTTCATCTTCAAATCTTTTTAGTGATGTCCGTGATCGTCTCTGAAGCTGGAAGTGCTTCTCGGAGCACTGAGGCTGTGCTGGAGGCTCGTGGTACTTTCATCTAGAAGTATTGAATAATAAACTTGCTGCTTTACAGTAGAAACAAGCATCCTCGGGGCCCAGATCCTGGAGCTTCTGTCCCCTTTAGATCTCAGCCTGGACTGTGGAGGCTCATAGGAGACTAAAAGGTGTAAAATCTAAACTGGAGGTCATGAAGAGCCTTAAAAGTAACCGATAAGATCTTAAAATCAATCCTAAAACAACCAGGGGGTCGATGCACAGAGGCTAAAACAGGTGGGGGCTCTTCGATCTGGTTAAGTTGAGTTTTAGTAAAGAGGCTGTTGTATCAATCAAAGATGAACTTATTTGATCTTAGTTTTGTGATATGTGATTAAAAACACGATGTGAAGCTTAAAACATAGATTTCTATCAAACAACCTGTTGAGACCGTCGATGTTTATGACGTTAGTAACGTCATCTTAACTTTCGCTTAAATAAGAACACAACTGTCTGTATTATACTTTCTTTTAGGATTCGCTGAGTTGAGGGTTGATTTAGACCTCATAGGAGCGATACTAAATTAAATCTTGTAATCCTGATTATTGAAGATTTGCCACGTCAGATAGAAAAATAGTTACGTGCTTTTCTATCCTTCTTTAAATATTCAACCCCAAAAGAGTCTTTAAAAAAGCCCGAAGTAATAATCAGCATTTAAGAAAATGTGTGTAACTCAGTTTTATTAAAAAGTGAGATGGAGCCATATAATTCTAATATCACAATTTGACATCAATTATTTAAACTCAAGTCCAGTCATCCAATCTTTTGACAATTTACTGAGAACGGCTGTTGAATTATGTTCTGGAGTTCGAGTGTGGACTGTTCTCCCACATGAGTGAGTGTAATGAAGAGGAAATGAGCCCGACATTGTTTTAGATGGCACACGTGCTAAATCTCTCGCAAACCGATGGCTTAAAATGTTGATTTATCCGAGCGGAGAGCTGAGAGGTGTCTTTGCAGGTTTTACCAGCTGATGGCAGCAGGATTCTTCCACAAGCTGCCGAGGATGAGCTGCAGTTTAGCAGCAAGCACAACATGTGTGTTTGTCTGGATTTTATCATTATGTGGTCAAAATCTCTTTAATTATTATTATTATTATTATTGTTACCTGAAAGCCACAACAGTATGTCTCTATTTGCTGTATCTAAAGGATCGTCAATACATAATAGACGTTTTAAGGAGAACATTCCTGATTTTTTTTTTAGTGTTTTTCTTTCATCTCCTTGGGAACAAAGTTACCACGAAAGCAGCGATAAAGATATTAAGAGAACATATTCCCCCTTTTAGATGTTAGATACAGTCAGAGTGCAGCATCAGGAGCAGACCGAGGCCGTCACACGCTGCAGAAACTTCCCTCCTGTTCTGCAGCACCTGCCGACGCTACGGCCAGATGGCTCCGCTCTGAGAACACCTGGCCCTCCGCACACAGCTGCAGACCCGGACCTCCTCCTCGGTCGCTCTTCAGGAGATCCCACATTATCAGTCGCACTACTGAATCAGCACTGCGGCTGAATAACTACCAGTTTTACAAGAGCATCCACTTTTATTTGCCAGAGGAAGGAACGTTTCTTAAATACTCGACCGCCTTCAAGCTCTGGAGTCGTCTTCGCTCAAAACAAAGGAGGAAAAATTTCACAGAATCACAACCTTCAATGCAGATCTCACAGTAAAGGCCACCATTGATGAAATCTCAGTCCTTTTAGTGCTTTTGACATTATGATCTCTTTGAGATCTGTGCCACAGCTTGTACCCTGTTTACACTTTGCATGGTTTAAAATAGATCTATTATAAATGATCAGTTTTTTTTTTCTTTCCTGCACAGTATTAAACACCAGATCCAGAGGTCAGAGGTCAGCTCTGGCACAAAGAACACTTTTGCAAACTGGTCGCTTTGAACACAAACGCATAAACAAGCGTCGTTCGTCCTGACGTCGGTGCTGATGTGAAGAAGCCTCCGCTCTTTGTGCTTAACGTGTCCGTCAACACTCCTGCTGACTGAGCAGAGCGGCACACGGTGGAAAGCAAAGAGCCACTAGAGGGCACAACAGGTCTTTTTATCCACACTGAAGCAGGTCTGCTTGGAGGAAGGCCCTGGTGAGAGGTCAAAGAGGCCTAAAGGGCTCCAGACTGTGGTAGACACTCCGGTCCGCTCATACCTGTGAGCTGTAAATGACTGATTCATGATGCAGGAGAGATGCAGCGGTTGTGTTCCTGCAGAATGTGACCGTAAACTCAAAACTTGTGAACCACAGGTTGAGACGACAACCAACGACGTCCAAAATGGCGATTTTCTTTCTTGCATCATCATTTTTTAAGAGTGAAACAGAAAACTTGTTGGTCTCAGAGTTCACATTAAGCTGCAGTGTGTCAGGACGTGTTGTGTGGTTTTGCTGCAGTACAGTAAATATCTCTGGGGGGGTTTTGGGGTTTTTATTTTTTGTTGTTGTTGTACAGCAGCAGATGGCTGCAGAGTACAGTCGCCGCTCTCTCTACCAGATCTTTGCAATGTGAGGAAGCAGCGAGGGACTGCTTGCTATCCTGCCATCACTTCCAATGTGGTCACAGCCAAAATAAACCACAGAAGCTCAGCAACTAGTATCTGATGACTATTAACAGTCACGTTTCTCAGGCGCCGCCCAACTTTATCCCCCTGCCTTCTGTGCTTGGATTAGCCTCCAAGTTTAGGGGGTGTAACTCACGTGAAGGTGTTATTCGCATCACAGGTTCACATCCCTGCAGTAAGTGGAGGAAGGTGACCTGTTGTGGAGTTCATTCATCTCATCTCTCTCTCAGGAAGCTCTGCTGTTGTTGCAGGGGGCGTTTAGACGCCATCAAGGGTGCTCGAAATCAAGCAAACCCCTTAATTTGCAAGTCTTTCTCATGTGCACATACACAGAGTAATGCACAGAGGCTATATGAGAGCTATAATAACAGCCCCCCCACGGTGACAGCAGGCTATACACACCTATTCACATTCCCACCCATCCAAAACCATTTGGGATTATATGGAGGAAGGCTTAAAATTTGGATAGGCTACACTACACTTGTGTATATATATATATATAAATATATATATTCCTGTAGAGTTGAATTATTAGATTGAAGTTGAATAATAAGCACCGAGTCAAACAGCACACCCTTCATCTGCGGAGCTGTAATTAACGGGGGCAAAATGCAGGCGGTGGCGACGGGAGGAAAAAATGCAAATTATTCTGCACAAAGGCTCCTCACAAATTGGCGTCACCATTTCTCAAATTATATCATTACTATATTTTGAAAATGTTAATCTGTTGAGCGGATTTCCCGGGGGAGTTGAGTAAATTAGTTCTATTTCCGAGACTGCCTCTCTGCAAAGGCACGGCAGCGACAAGCACCTCTGATTTGCTGATTACAATTAGACTCCCCAGTTTGGGCTCCTTCAAGCATTGATAATTTTCGGCATATTAAGCACGTTTTAGCAAAGGTGATAAGTCAGTTTTAATTGAAATGAAATTATTATTCTAATGGAAGTTTGGTTATTATTATTAGGAGGCACTAGTCATTCTAGCTTCATTTTTAATATATAAATGCTGGGGAGTAAAAAAAGATTTTGAAGGGCATTAGGGTGTCAGGATTGAATGAGGTAATTTGAAGGGAATTACTTTCTCTTCTATCAGAAATGAACTGAATTAAAAGTCCAAATCAATCGCTTTCACTTCTCCATTCTACTTTGACAGCGGCACAATTACAGATAATTAGATGGGAGGAAACTTTTAATTGTGGGATTAGAGGGAGAGAGAATTTGTAGGATCAGAGGAAAAATTTCGAGGCAGAGTTTCTTGCTTAAAATCGAATCAAAGGATTTGCGAGCTTAAAATGGCAACCAGCTTTTTTCCTACTGTTTAATTGGAATTGCATCTAGTTCATCCAAATCATCCAAAACAATTAATTTAGATTTAATTCTATAATTATCATCAAATCGAATAATGTGCAACCTAATTTAGATAGTTAAAAATTAACGTGCGTGAAGTTAATTGAGTAATTAAACTCCTAAACTGCTGCCTATTAATTTGCCTGCCTAATTAAAAATGAATTTGATTCTGTGCGGCTAAAGTAAGCATCAGTGTTGGATGAGCGTCTTGATAAGGCCTGTGTCTTATTTAGGGCTGGGCTGGAGCATCTGAGCACCTGTATTAAGTTGGCATGCTTGTGAGTTTCACTTATCTGGTTATCTGGAGGTGCAGGTGAGTGTGCTGCTCCAAAATCCTCTTAGGAGGCTCAGACAAACACACAAACAGCACCAAAAGTTGGCATTAAAGAGGCTGGATTTAGGGAGGGGGGCGTATAGGAGGTTGTCTTGTATTCGTTTAGCCTCAAAAAGAAACTTTGATGGGTACAAAGGGTGCAGGAAAGCGTGCATGTGTCTTGCCGGGCCATGTGTTTGGACTTTTGAACTCTGTATTAAGTGAATGAGTGAGGGTAGAGTGTGTGTGTGTGTGTGTGGGGGGGGACTTTCATGTGCTCCACCTGCTGTTTTTCTTCACCTCATACGTCAAAATAGTGAGCAGCCTGACTTAAGAGCCCTCCTGAGTGATTACAGCAGCATTTAACACTCCTTAAACGGCAAAATAAACATGTAGCATGAAGCAACAGTAGCAGGGAAACGATAAAAAAAGGAGGTCTGGCTCTGCTCAGGAGCATCAACTTCATCTTCATCTTCATCATGGGCGGCCTGTAGTAGCTGACACTCTCCAGGCTTGGGGGTGTTTTACTGCTCACACTGTCTCCACCACTCTTAAGGATGAATTTAAATACACCTCTAATGGGGCAAAGTGCTGTATTATCATCCAAAAGGTGCTTGAGGTGAATGGTTACGACTGGCTGAGCCTTGGCAAAGAAGCAGCAAAGGTGATTTAGTTGTTTTAGAGCCTGCAGCTGCATGTGGAAACACTTTATATTGTCGTCTTACACATGCTGCATATTCAAACATGTCCCCCCATCACCCCTTTAAAGCACTTTAACATATTATGTTGTACCCCCATCTTTGTATAAAGCATAATGAGGGAAACATGGAACAGAGTGTATCTGTCATGGCTTCTCCTCCACCACTTATTTGTCCAAGGCATTCATCTCTCTGGATGGAAAGTTAATCAATTAGTCTATAGGCCCCTGTGCTCTTATTGATTCAGATCAACAGTACATAAATGCAATAAAGTCGATGTGTCCAGCTGCAACAAAAAGGGGGGAGGAGGGGAGAGAGAAAGCTGCAACAATGAGGAAAAAATAAAAAAAGATGTATATTTTTATGATCATTTTCTTCCTTCTAAACAGCTGCCAAAAGGGCCAGTTACAAAAAAAGTAACAAGGCAGGGCAACAGCGCGGCTGAATGGCGGCCTTGTTCGCCTTATTATCGGGTTAATTAAAGCTAGAATCTGACAATGTCACCCGGTTGTAGAAAAACGGATTTAAATGCAGTGTCTCTGGAGACTGTGTCAAGGGCTGCCTTTCACTGAGCTCCTGTGTGCGCCCGAGTTGGGGGACAGCATATATGTGCTGTGCTTGGAAATGACAAAAAAGCAATTATTGAATTTTAGATGTTCAAAAAAAAAAAAAAAGGAAAGAAAAGAAATGAACGGGGGGGGGGAATTATTCATAAGATCTTGTCCATGTGCGTTAAAATTAAAGTTAAAATACAAAGAGGGGAACGCTTCAAAGACAAGCCCACTGCTGCTGCTAGAAAAAAAAAAAAAAGAAAAGGAAGATGGATAAATAGGCGAGATCATTTCTGAGGAGTTCATTAAAATGTAGGGCTACACACTGAAATACAGAGGGTTGTTATTTGGGCTTGGGGGTCAAGTGACGAGCGGATTATATACTTCCTCATAATAATATTAATTAAACAATTTGCATGCTAATAGGGTAACAATTATCGCAGCTTCTGTTGAGAGATTCAGGTTATTACAACATGCCAATCCGGGTGCCAAGGGTCAGGGAATGAGTGGGGTGCGAAATTTCAACTCTGATTAACATTATGACAGCGCCAGACTTGGGATAAATAAAGTCGAATTAATTATTTGAAAACCTAATGAGCAGATAGGATTTAGGCTGGTCACATATTGAGTGCAGGGGTTGCACAAGTGGAGCTTTTCCAATTTGGTGTCCTGACAGGAGATGCTGCCTGTAATGTGGATGTGAGTGTGTGTTTGAACTCTATTGTCCTTGTTCTTTTACTAGGTGAAGCCTCCCTTTATTTGCTCATATATTTTGGTCATAACTGCAGCTTTCGCCTTGTAACAGTAAAATGTTGTAGTTTCACTTCTCTTTCTGCCTTCAGCAATATCTCAGCTTTTTTGTTTTTTAAATGCATCCACGTTTCAGCAGTCACCCTACTTGTTCCACGCTCCGCCTGATTGTAAAGGTTTAGTGTGTTTTAATGATGATCCATAACTAACATGGGGGTTTATCTCAACACTGTGGCTCCCAAAGTGGGGCTCGGGGGCAAGAAAGGGCCCCACAGTCCAAATAAGGTCGCAGGCATCCACGGCGAGAGGCAAAATAAAAACAGAATTCATTCAACAATGTTTTATCAGTTATTATTGTGGTTATACAGATTTCTTTTTTGCAGCCACCTCCCCGAAGAGATGTGCAAATATCTGTAGAACACCAAGAAATAACAATACCACACAAATAGCTAATCCAGCTAATAATACCAGTAATAAGCATCTATGGGTTTAACTTGTCTGGTCTGGTCTAATTCCTCCATGTGCAGCTCCTCCACTGCACACAAAGTCCGGCAGCCTCTGGCCTAACCTATCCGCCTGCAGCCTCACCTTCCCGGGATTCAGTGAGCCCTTCCTCCCGGTGGGTCCCCCGTGTAGTTGCGATGTAGTTCTTATCAAAGCCCTCCTGTCTTGTTGTGACAGCTCTGATATTGTTTATTGAGGTGGATGTCAGCTTTAATTAGCAATCGATACGGGGAGCGTTTGCAGAGCGCGTCTCTGACGTCAGCGTCCATTACCGCCTCTCATTGGGTCTCATATTCCCAGAGCCTGGGCTAATTATTGGGAGGTTCATGTGGATAAAGTACAGCTCATCCCTCCCTTCACATCATGTCCCCTACTCGTTGGCCACACTCACTGCATGCTTTTTAAATTCCCATCACCGGCCTCCAGACGTCGTTTCCTTTTGCCTGCGGGATGATGGACAGCAGGATACTGGATCCACCTCACGCCCAGTTCGGAGGCTCTCTCGGCGGGATGGTGGGCTTCCCGTACCATCTGAGCCACCATCACGTTTACGAATTAGCCGGGCATCAACTTCAATCTGCGTCCGCGGTTCCTTTCTCAATAGACGGATTACTCAATGGTTCCTGCACGGCTTCGGTGGGTAGTTCCAACCCCCTCTTGTCTTCGGGCTGCGGGCTGAATGGAGATAATCAGCACTACAAACTGACAGGTAAGCACGGCGCACAATAACCTCTCCTCTAGGTTGCACAAAGACAAAAACAGAAAGAAACAAAGACAGGATATTGCGATACAAGTTATCCCCTCGGTGCTGCGTTGTTGAGAGGACGAGCCACAGCACGCACACACACACACACACAGGCAGGCAGAGAGAGCAGCGATCTTCGCCTCCTACTTCATTCCCACCACCGAAATCTGAAGATACACCCGAGCGAAAACAACGTCCCTGTCAGCCAGTAGACGCCAGAGCGAGGAGATGCTTGTGTTAACACGTGAAGGCTTCCTGTTCATTCAGAGAGGGCGACAGATCTGATGGAAGCAGCAGGCTGCACACATGCAGCCTGCTGCTTCTGCTAAATCTCAAACGCAGCCAGCCTCTTCAGCTCTGAAGTTTGCAGAAATCTTTGCACATGCATGAGACCACTCTTGTTAAAATTGTGTGAAAATGTGGTAATTAAAAAAATATATATATTAATATACAGGCCTCTATTTATCCGCTGTTTACACTGACTCTCATTCTGCTGCCAGACTCGGGGGACCCAGACAAAGATAGTCCCGGTTGCAAGAGACGGAGAACTCGCACAAATTTCACTGGTTGGCAGCTGGAGGAATTAGAAAAGGCTTTTAATGAGAGCCACTATCCCGACGTTTTCATGAGGGAGGCTCTGGCTCTCCGGCTGGACTTGATAGAATCCAGGGTTCAGGTAAATATCCATCTTGTTCCTTTTATTTATCTATTAATTATTTATTATATATAAATATATAGTTGTGGTTTTAAGCTTGTGTGTGTATCTTTGTGTTTAGTCTTCATGTCTGTACTCAGTGTTTCCATTGAACTGCTGGAAATAAGCTGTGAAATAAATCTTCAGGCAGCAGCTTATTATTTTTTCTTTTTTAGGTCTGAATAATAATGTTGTTTTAAAAAATAATTAAAAAGGACCCGTTGCGTGTATTGTTTGACCTTTCGTGGCTTATGTAGTCAAATAAATCAATTTTAATTACGCTTTTATTTTGAAAAAAAATCCTTTAATATCAGCTGATATTTTCTTATTTATTTATTTTTTTCATTAAACTATTTTCTCAGAAATCCCGGCATTTATAATTTGTCAAATATATTGACAAGCCTGGATAAACAAAGACCAAAAATATCCAGTGTGCATTTGTTGTCAACATTAGTTTAATAGCATGAATGAACATGGCAACATCTCTGTATTTTATTTTATTTCAGGAATATTTATTCGGATTAAAACAGTAAAGTAAAAGTTTAATTGCAGAGTTTTCACAGGACAAAAACAAATAATAGGAGCTGCTGCATAAACGTGACCTTTGCTTTAACTGTCCTGTGGATGTGAAGCTGCTTTTGTTGGGCTTCAGCACAACTTCCTGTTGTCTCCTTTAATCAAAGGCCTAATTAAAGGCCTGCACAGAGAACAGCGAGAGCAAGACGTAACCTCACTATTTGTTTAATTATCATATTGTTAAAGCACCGACAATTTCCAGTCTAATTAACCCCCCCACCCCCCTCCCTTTGCAATGACAGAGGTGCACATTACGCATGTTTTCCCTTATTTCTCTCCCCCCCCCTCTGTAGGTATGGTTTCAGAATCGCAGAGCCAAATGGAGGAAAAAGGAGAACACAAAGAAAGGTCCGGGACGACCTGCTCACAACGCCCACCCCACCACCTGCAGCGGGGAGCCCATGGACCCCGAGGAGATCGCCCGGAGAGAGCTGGACAGGCAGGAGAAGAAGAAACGGAAGCAGGAGCGACGGCTGCTCAAGTCCCAGAACAAGCTCTTGTCTGGGGATTTATTTCACACCCCGGGGTCGGACAGCGACAGCGGGGTGTCGCATGTGACCGACAGTGACCACGCCACGGTTCCGCCTTTTGACCCTGTGGGGGGAAACCAAACGCAACCGAGCTGCGACCAAACACCTCACCCTCTCTGCACCCACAACCAGAACCAAAGACACTTGGACCAGGACGCTGGCGGATCCGAGCTGGACTCGTCCGACGCCAGCCAGCGGTCCAGCCTGTGCTCCGGCAGCAGCAGAGCCTCCGGCGTGCAGAAACTCAACCCTTTTAGCGTCGAAAGCCTCCTTTCGGACTCCAGACCGAGACGCACCCCCGCGGCCTTACCCTCCTCACGGCCTTTGATAGGGAAAGGACACTTCCTTCTCTATCCCATCACACAGCCGCTTGGATTCATTGTTCCTCAAACTGCTCTGAAGACAACAGCAGCAGCAGCAGCAGCAGCAGCAGCAGCAGCACACTCCTCCACTGACAGCCCAGCGGAGAGAAACCACTCCACTGTCCGCTGCAGCGTCTCTGCGGGATGTAGGAGCAGCTCGCCGGACTCTGCGGACGCCACGCAGGGTGGACAGGCGGGACCGGAGGACCAGACCCGCTCACCACACACCAGCCCGCCCAGGGCCGCCTTCCCCTCTGGCAAAAGTACTCACACCTCTGTTATTTGCAGCGATTCGACTTTCGCCCACGAACACAATCCACAACCCACTAAGCCTGTCGATGCAGACAGAAAAGAGCATTTAGAGAACAAGGAGCATCCTGTCAAGCCCGAGTCTGTCCTCAGTGACAGTCCGGCAGACACAAAGACAGACTCTAAAGAAGATGTCGACTTGGAATAAATCCCCTTGGGTAACAACAAAAAAAAAAAAAAGCAGAAACACACTGATATAGCCTCTAAACGACATCTTTCATTAGGCCAAAGCTTAACCAGAAACTACATCTTTGCATCTAATCTCTAGGTTTCCCCTCTCTGCTGATGTTTTGACAATGGTGTGCTCTCTCTCTCTCTCTCTCTCTCTCTCTCTCTCTCTGCCTCTCTCTATCTCTCTCTCTCTGCGAGTGTGTATGTGTGTGAGCCAGGAGTCTCTAGATATCCTTTAATGTGTGATAACTTGTCAAAAAAAACCAACAAACAAACAACAACAACACAAGACCACGAGACCAACAAAGATCCTCAAGAGTTGTAAAAAAAGGTATTATACTATTTATATATGTAAGGTTTTTCTTAAATAAATCTATTGTATACAAGCACTTCCAACCGTGTGAGACCTTAAATAGCAGCACATACAGTGCAGGACTACAGTACAGAAGGAAGGGCTTTCTTAAGAAATCTCATGTTGTACTTTGTATATTGCCTTAACAAATTTATTCATCTATAAGCCCCCACTGAAATGAGGTTACGAGCCTGAGGCGAAAAGGACCCGCTCGACTCCTGCAGAGTTTTGATATGAAAGTAATTATTTTCCCGGTGGCTACTGCAGGGGGATTCAGTTTATTTTAGCTCAAAGGGGGTTATAATACATTACCGATTTCTAGTGATATGAAATCACATAAACTTCCAAGAATAATAGAATTAGCATGAAAAGGCCTGGGTGTCAAATTGAAATAGGAAAATAATAGCCCCGGCAGCTGGGAGTGTGTGTGTTTGTGCATATTGGATAGGAGATGGGGATTCGTGGGGAGGCATTTTCATGAGCTTTTTCTCTCCCCCCTTTCCTCTTCTTCTCCCTCTCTCTCTCCACTTTGTCAGGGCCCCTTGTAGCAGGGCTATATTAAGATAGATGTTCGATGATATCCCTCATTGTTCTGTCGCTTTACATTGATGTTTCTGTGTTATCAGCCTATTGATCATGCGTCGGCTGTAATAGGACGGGCTGAGGCAAACGTGCCTATTTACAATAGCCGAACACATTTGTTCTAATAGGGTTGGTGGTCCCCGGGGAAGCCACGCGGGATCTGGGACATCTGCTCCCTTTTGCAATATTAGCAGTGTTGACCACAATATCACGTCGACCCAAAGGAGGAAATGTCGAGGCTGCTGTGTGTGTGTGTGTGTGTGTGTAATAGAGAGAGAGAAAAGACAAAACAACATAATAATAAAAAAAACCAAAACAGCACCCAGTCCAGCTATAGCTGCTCATATCCTTGTTAAAATCCTCCAGCCCTTTAGTGCTCTCTTTGGGTCTTGATTTGCAAATAAATTGAAAATAATCAGAGGGGTGAGCTTTACGTCTGAGCCGGCGCAAATGAATTTCTGAGCCAGTGTCCCTTTCAAAATATTTACATAAATTTCAACCCATGCAGCTGTTTGCTCTAGGAAGCAATGTCTTATGAGGTTGGGGGGGCAGCCAACATGGCACACACACGGTGAACATGCACGAGATTAGGCCTGCGAGGCTCTGGTGGTGTGGAGGTGCAACCAGAACCCCTGCGTGCGCGTGGCGCGCATAACGCAGAGATTATGGAGACTTTAGTGTGTTTTTATTTTTAAATGTAGATTTCTTTATTTATTTGCTCTCCCGTGACCACCACTAACTTGTCAGTAATATTCCAGTCCGCAGTGAGTTCGCAGGGATCTTGTGTTTTTGCATTGTTGTTGCATTTTACCAGAAGATCATTTCTTTAAAAACACACACGGTTCATTTCCTAAATTGGGGGATAACCGGGTCCAAATTGAAATAACTTGAGATTCTTCCGTGTGTATTTTACCATGCTACTCTGAGGCTATTTGGGACGTGTGCCCAGTTCATCCATAATTCATTAGCACACTGAATAGGAGTATCGCTGGCTGCACATTGGTGGCCTTAAGGTGAAATTAGCGATTTGCTTAAGTAGTTAAGCTTTTCTTGCCTGAGAGCTGCACGCAGCATGATTCAAGACAAACTATCAATCGATATGCCCAGGCAGCCTCCAGGAGATGTGTCGTCCATGAATCATACTTTATGAATTCAATTTATACCCGGAGAAATTTTCAATTTGAACGCCGGATCATTATGGGAGAGTGTAAATTGTTTTTGCTCTATTATGCATCGGACGCCATCATTTTTCTTTCTAATTACGGAGGTGTCAGGTCGGGCTGTCATGCAGACGCTGATTTTCAATTTAACTGATCATCATGCATTCATTTTCCCATTTGATAAATCTGCTAGGCCTATCTCGAAGCTTCTCCATGCCCGGAATGCTAAAAGAGAGGCACAGATTGGCAAAGTAATAGGGGCCTGTATGCGGCAATAAGTGCAGATCAGGCAGCTAATTTAGCACCTCCTGGTATTTCCATTTCCATTTCTCATTTCCAACTCTCAAAGGGGGGAAAAGCAGCCCAAAGGCAGAAAGCTGGTAGGCTTTTCAGTATCGGAGAAAGACAGAGAAAAAAATCTAGCAAAACGGCTTGTTTTCAACCACACATTTCCTAAATTAGGATATCAAGCTTAATTAACGCTAATAGAGTTTTCTCAGTATGTGTTAGTTTTATTTAATAGAAACAAATTTGCACAATTAATTACGGCCACGATATTAAGGGGTCTCATTTGCAGCGTTGGAGCTGCAGATGAAGGCAGCGTCGTCAGAAATAAGCCTCTCATGAAAGCCAAGTGACTAACCGAATGTTTCTACACCAGCTTTATTACATCCACGTGAACCAGGAGCACCGAGTGACAGGAAGAAATGTGCATTTGTGCTGTTTACTGTTTTGAATTCTACACCCCCCCCCCCCCCAAAAAAAAAAACTTCATATAACGCAAAAAGTAACGATTATCACCTGGAGGATCTTTTTTTTTTTTTTTTTAATCACACCTCCCATTTGACACAAATGAATGAGTTTTTCTAATAGCTGTGACAGGGGAGGATTTTACAAGTTTCATGCTCAAATCAACTCACATGGACAAACCTGTGTTCCTGCGTGCGCAGGCTGCTCTTGTGCGCTCTGTGCTGCTGTGTGGGATCTCAGAGGCTTGGATGAGAGAGAGAGAACCGTGTCACTTTAAAAAGGATCCTCCATAAAATAAAATGCCACTTGACATTTGGCTTCTCCTGCAGCAACTCTGCCATGCCTTTTAGGATTATTTCACATCTACATACTCATTAATGCGCCGGTGGATTTAATCATTCTTATCTTTCCTGTGCATACCTGGGATAAGCCAGAAATTACCATCTGCATTGATTTCTGGACGATCCTTAAAATAATTGTAATTATCTCGGAGTATTTCGCGACAAAAAAAAAAAAAAAATCCCTCTAATCAAAATTTAGTTAATAATACTTGAATCTGTGCAGCTCGTGTTTCTGCCAACAACAAAAAAAAACACAACTCAAATTTAGGCAAATTTAAAGATTCACTAAAATTGCACAAAGTCTTTGCTAAATAAGATGAATTGATTATAAGCCATTTTTTTTTTTATATTTCTATTTTTTTCTCAATCAAACCATTTATTGGAGGTTGATGCTCAAAAAGATTTAAGACATTTCTTTTTTACTCCATCCACTCTGACTTGAAAATGTGGATAAAAAAGAGCTTCATGCTGAAGCGAAACGCTGCTGTCATGGTGAAACACCAAACTGTAACTCCTCTTGTGTTTTTACTTTTGGTTTCCATAGATTCATTTATTAAATCTCCCAGACTTATTAAAACAATTCAGAACACTTTGCATATTCCTGACAAATACATGGCATCCAATGAGAACGAGGGGAAAAAACTTATTATCCTATGAGTAAGGAGTTTATTTATTATTCTTTGTGACTGACTTACTGACATGAGCTGCAAATTGCTGTGACAATATGAATATCAGCTTTCTGATAAATATTTCCTGATTATTTCTCAAAAGGAGTCCTCGAACTTAACTAACTTCACTTTGAAGTTATATCGTGCAGAAGACGGAGAAGCTGCGGCTGGTTTTAAGTGCAGTAACACACCGTTTCCTTTCTCCTTTTATAAATGTCCTTCTCTTCAAATATTGCCCATTTCTGCATAATGCTGGCTCCATATTGTCTTGGAGTAGCTGTAGGGAAGGATTAGATATTAGACTCTTCTTCACAATAAGAGCACTTGCATCCTTGTATGATGATGTGAGAGGTGACAGGAGTCTTTTCACAATGGTCACACCTGTTACTATCTGTCTGACCTCATTATCTGAGGTGACCTGTATTGTGCTTTCGGATTACACAACCTGGCAAAGCGTCGCACAAAGAAAAATATTAGAAAAAAGCAGATAATGTGTTTAAAAATGTCTCAGGAGTTTAAGGATGAGAGTCTCCTCTTATAAGGCTGCTCGGGCCTGAATTTCAAAGCAAATGAACACCTGCTTTCTGACACCTCGTTGTCTTTAGCGCTTAAACTTGACAGCTTCCTTTCTCCAAAAACCCACATTGAAATCACCGTGTATTAAAATGCTTGGTGCGTCATGAGGTGATGTTTGAGCCAGTATGGTAACTACTCTGAAGCTCTACCACAGTATCCAAAATGACTGGAAGTCCTTTTAAGACCATGTAAAAGCACTTCAGTGATCTCTCATTTCTAATCTGGAGCGATTTAGATGAGCCTTACGTACAGACTCAGCTCTCAGGTGAGACTGTGAGTTCAAACATCTCAATATGGAATAGACAGAATAATAAACCAGATAAACAAACCCAGATTTGAATGTACTTCTCTGTGTGGTGAGTGTAGATCAAGTAGCCATTGTTAGCATGCTGATTAGCACCGGTTGGACAATAGAGGGAGAGTTACAGTTTTTTACAGACATTTGTATGGTGTGATTTTGAGAGAGGTGAAGTCCCGCCCCTTCCAGTGGACCACCATGGGGGAATAATATCTGTATGGTCGTCAACAGCGTTTTGATCCCGTCTGAATTGCGCCATGAATTACATACGTTTGTCAATCTAAAAGATACTTTTGCAAATCAAGAAATGTTGTAAAACTGTAGAAGTATAATGCTTAAGTATAAGTATATTAGAATTGGAAAGACGGCACACGCCAAAAGTCGCATAAGTGGCGTCCAGCTAGCCTTCGGCGCTAAAGCTGCGATGTGTCTGTGTCTGGTATCAGGAAGTAGTCACAGGAGCAGGTAGAGGCTCGTTCTTCATCTGTAAAGCTGATAAAAGCAGCAGGAGTCTTTGGATAAAACACATCAGGTAAGATAAAATAGCTAACTAGCAGGACGTACTTCGCCGAGCGGCCTCGCACAAAACTAAATGGTACTTTACCATCTTTATGACAAACTGCGACTTTCTTCACTTGCAAAATTAGCTTTTAAATTAACAAACATCACTAGCAACATCATTAACAAACGTGTGTGATTCACGGCACAATTCAAACAAGATAAAACAATAATTTGGCTCTTGCCGTTGACTACGTACATATTTTTCCAGCAGAAGGTCAGTTCCCACCAGCAGGGGCAGGACGGCGAGGCCACCATGATAACTCACTTTGACTGGCAGAGCGCCACGTAAATGGCATCCATGTCGTCCTCTCAGGCGCTCTGGAGTGACGCCTGACGGCTCAGTCAGGTGAAACACGGTCTGTCTGAGAAAAATCAATAACAGTCACGTTGCTTATGTGAAAAATAACATTTTGAATTCATGCATAAACACAGTAAACTGTTCCCAAATACAAAACGGAGTACGGCAACACGGCATATGCATATCTACACATACTGTACAACTATTTGCACATATATATCTATACATGCCAATTATCGACTTCTCTGGTGATTCTATTTATGAAAAAACAAGGTATGAATAATTTCCTTGGTCCTCATTTGGCTCCGATCTTGAACATGTGTAGGCTGATTGGCAGACTATTGCCCATGTGTACGTTTGGTATTTGGAACCTTCAGATATACTTTGGACGCCCATTTAGTCTTGTTGGTGAAAAAGAAATCACCATTCACCACCATCTAGTTTCTTTTTTTATAGTTTTATGTCAAGATGCATTACAGTGATCGCAGGTATGCTACTTCAGCTGCACCACCAAGTAACCCAATATGTTTCTTTTAACACCTTTTTATGTCCAAAAAGTGTACGACAGCAAGTATCATCATAATCTCCACCTCCACACCTACAAATAAACACGACAAACAAAAAAAAAAAAAGTTTCAGGTGTGCACTTAAGTACACTTACAGGAGTAACCACCACATTATCTTTATAATTCAAATTAATTCAAATAAAGAGCACGTATGTGCAGGAATAAACCTTTGACTTTATACCAGCAATATGCTTTCAATATAGAAAAATAAACTTGCATGCACACATCCAGGTCATGTATGAAAAAAGACAAGATGACAAAATCAAAGCAAGAAATGAAGTAAAATATATTTAAGAGAGAAACCAAACACATATTAGACAAAATGCTCATATGGAAACTGTTCGGTGTCAACACACATTCATTCTAAAAAATTACTTCAGAATATCTGCTCTCATTGATTTTCTGTCTTTTCTTTGCCCTATAATATCTGCTCGCGGCAGCTAAGCTATGATCAAGGTATGGTTTATGGTGTCATTTAAGCAGCTAAAACCACTTAGGTAAGATTTGTGCACAAATTTGTAGGAGACAGAATTACGGATCTATAGAAAAATAACCCACATAACTGGCAATAAGCTGCCACGAGGCCTATATTAAAAAAAAAAAAAAAAAAAGCTCGCTGAAAGAGCTATTGGACGAGTCACCCAGAAGCGACTCATGGTGAGATCTGAGACCTGCCAGATCATGAGGCATCACACAGTCAACACGCCCTCCGTGTGTTCACGGCTAAGCCAGAGAAGAGCACAGGACGTAGGTGGAGTTAGGCTGTCACTTGGGAGTGGCTTTAGTTTAATGAGAATGTGAAAGCAATCCTTGATCCAAGAGAGAGAGAAGGGCGACACTGACAGAAAACTCCAGGCAACAACAGCAATCGGCCTTGCTTCTAAAAGGTTTGGTGAGCTACGTGATGACCAGTGGCGATGATTAGCCGGCTGAGGCGGGAGCTTAGGCTGCATGAAACAGCAGTACAGGGTGGCAGGAGAGGAAGTGAGGGGGCCGCTGGAAGACCTTCGCTTCATTATGAAAAAAAAGGAGCCTTTCCAACGTTTAGAGGGCAGAATATCACAAGAGGCTTGTAAGAAAGAAGAGCAGGAAGCAGGCTGCACTTCTCTGCAACTCCAAAAAGATCAAAAGTGCAGTAATTCAGATCACCAGACCTGTTGCCTGCTGCATTTCTGTAAATAAGAGTTTGCTTCCTGGCAAAATTAAGTTCACCATTTGGGAACAGCAGTTTGTTTTAACTGCATCCATCCAAAGACAGTAAAGCTCTGTCACTCAGTCCTGCATATAACATACTCAGACTAATCATGTTTTCAGATTCAGATAGTCTACCTCTGTGTCTTCTAGTCATCCTCCATTACACAAAAGCAAGATCCTGGATCCTGGTGAGGAGAAGAGAGAGGTGGCTTTCTGCTTATG
This sequence comes from Pempheris klunzingeri, assembly GCF_042242105.1. NCBI lineage: Eukaryota > Metazoa > Chordata > Actinopteri > Acropomatiformes > Pempheridae > Pempheris > Pempheris klunzingeri. The sequence continues at coordinate 23,700,203 of NC_092028.1, read as the reverse complement.
ATTCATTTGTCCAAGCGGGAACTAGTTGCTCTTCGTACCAGTGGACAAATTAGTGCAGCCAGGTAACCTCAGTGCTTGAGGTCCCGGTATAGGATTTTATAGTTCAATAAACCTGTGATTTCTTTGAATCTTTCCTGCTGGATCAATGTGAATCGCCACAAGGCTATATGTAGCTTAGAAGAGGAACCCTGGAGAACATCCTCAGCTGTTGTGTGAAAGCTTTGGGATAGTGAGACCATCTTTTGTTCAATAACCACATCCCAGAAGGCCTGCAGAAGCATCATCCAAGGCAAGACACTGTTGTGATCCTAAGAAGAAGAGGACACAGCTCCAGAGCAAAGTCCCATGTGGACTTCTCAGAACACCACAAGACTGGCAGTAGATGGTTGAATTAGAGGGATGCACATACTCTTAGAGGCGGTCGTATTGACTACAGCTGGGCAGAAAAGTTTAAAAAAAAAAAAAGGAGCAGTTTGAAGTATCTACACAGTTGGTCAAAGTTTACCAAGCCGTTAGCCACAAAAGGTGCATTCAGACTGAATGTGAAGTCTCTCCTGGCTTTTTTTATGTGGCAACTCACAGGCTCATTTTAAAATGTACCAGCTCTCCAGCTCAGCCCGCTATCAGAAGTGAGAACGCCAGGGTGGGTGGCTAATCAACTCCACTGTGCACACACACAACAGACTTAATGGATTTCTTCACATTTCAAAATGTCTTCCTGACTGAGTCAAATGGATGCGGATGAGTCCAGGTCCACCGCCAAGGAAACTTAACAATGAGAGAAAGTGAATTACTAGTTGGGCTGACCAGCAGCGCAGCATCGCAAGCTGGATGACAAAGACGGAGCCATCAGGCCATCATAGAGTGAGCTCACTGATTTTGGTTTATGTGCTTTAAACTTTTTTTTCAAGGCAAAGTAAGAGCAACATTAATAAGCACAAACACAAGGATATCACATGGGCCCTATCTTTATATATTTGGGTTCAAAATGTCCGATAGATCACCTCCTCCGGCAGCAGAGAACGGGCTGCAACGTAATCCGTTGGGGCAACAACTGCTCCTGCTCAAAGCATGTCCAGTGAAAGTGCTTGTTTTTGCCACAGGGGCTCAGATTGTTAATCAGAATTTCTGACAACATTACAGAAAGGATCCCTACAGAGATCGACCTGTCAGATCCTTTCTGTTCTCTTCTCAACTAGGAACATCTGTTGTATTCAGCTACTGCAACCCACCAGACTCCATTGACAAAAACAGTCCTTTTACTTTGCAGAACACAGGAGCAGCTGGTCTCCTGCTGCCTTAATCAGTCAGTTTGTTCATGTTGGATCTGAACTAACCCTTTAAAACACCAGAGTCACACAATAACACAAACTAACTAACTGATCGAGGCAGCTGAGGGCTAGAATGGCCGCTTCTGGTTAAACAAAATGGATCCTGTCCGTTCTGTTGCCTGACACTTATAATAACAATCTGAGCCTGTCAGTGGCAAAAATAAGCACTTTAAGTGGACCTACTGTGATCCAGAGGAATTGTATTAGAGTCACTGTAGCTTGTTTGCTGTTCGTTTTTTGGCTGATTCGTTCTTTCTGTACCTGCCAGTCATTTTGAAACCAAAATATAGAAATACAAGGTTTAAAATAACTCAGTTATCCTTTATCATTCAGGAAATACACCTGTTAGCTTTTTCTAGAAAAAGATAATTAAAGCGCAGTGGACCCTATGATAAATGAATATATTATGTTTTATTTAACACCATATCCTTTGGTCATTTGTCTTTGTTAGATATCTTAACCTTCCATGGCTGCTTCTCTGATCATGTCTTTTAATTGTCACCTCAGAAGAAGCCATGAAACAACAAACTTTGAGCTTTGAGACAAGGATCCATGGCATTGATCGGGATACTCAAGTGTTCCTGGGTTGGCACACGTAACCTTCATATCTGTACACATACTGTTGAAGTTTCTAGGCTTAAATCTGCACGCGCATGGCCAAAATCAGGAAATACACGGCTATGCACACAGGCATGTCAGTGAATGAACAAATGAAAATACTAGAACTTCAACTAGAATCCATGCAGGAGTTTGACTAGTCGCAAACACAATCTCAATTTAATCAGGGATGCTGAGACAAGTAAACTTCATCGCATCAATTATTGCTGTTTTTTGCGATTAGTGCAAGCCTGGTTTCCACCGTAGTATTTTGTAATATTCTGTTTATGCACATGAATAATTGTGATCGAGACGTGAAGGTGCATATAAACCACATTTACTGAATCGCACCTTAACTGGAATATCGGCTATTATGTGGAATACTGTGTGCATGTAAATGTTGTCATTGGGGGTTTACCGCTTGGTGGTGATTTATATGAAAAAGACAGGCATTTTCCTTCCTTGACTTCCCAGGGAATCTGTGCCCTAGAGGTTAATGAAGTGTGAAGTGTGAAAACTTCCTGAGATGGGATGAGTTAAATAGTGTTCTCAGATGTTAAAGCAACACTGTCCAAATTTATTTGTGTGTGTCAGTTCTTTATAAGTCTTAAATCTGGCAAACATGCCCCATGGGCCATCTGCTACCACTGTTGGCTAATACCATCTTCTGTGTTCCAGTTGGTCCACATAAACGTGTATAATAACAAGATCTAAGCAAGAAGTCGAATTGAATTCATGGAATTTACCTGCTCAACGTTTATAACAAAACTATCTGTCTTTGTAAACTGGATTTGAGCACAAGTTTGTAGTGGCTGAGAATAACTGTGATGAAGAATACTGGTGACTTAAATGTTAGATAAAGCCATTTAACACTATATGTAACAAATATGGTGGCTGCAAGCATAATGCTTGTATCAGTAGGTAGTTTTATATGGCATGAATGCTAACATTTTACAAGAAATCCTTAATTTATGGCTACGAAGAGGAGTATCAACAATTCCTACATTACTTGGAAGAGTTTCACCATATTTTGGCAAATAAATTGAATAATATTACAGAAATATTTAGATTGGAACCTGCTTTGACTTTTGACTATAACATAAATGTACAAATATAATACTAGAAAAAGGGAAGAACAAAGAATAACAATAATAATCATAAGAAGAAGAAGAATAATGGTGATAAAATCTTTCAAATTATGTATTTCAACCTAACAGTATGACCTCTATAATGGATACAATATGTGCCTAAGGGAGATTTCACTAATAGACATTTTTGGTTGCAATTAAAAATGGTTCCCATGAAAGGCCTGACATGTCCTCTAAGGCAAGAGTCTCAGACCCGGCTCTTTCCTTTAGTCATTAAAGTGGTATTGCAAATGTTCTTAGCACATCAAGGCCAAGACCTCAGATCTCACTATTACATGCACATTATTTAATCCTTGGGCTCTCTGGTAGTACTGACATGTACAATTTCTGTCATTAACGTGCCTGTAAGCTCAGGGATGGACCAGACTCCGAGATCCACTTGAGGTCCAGTTTTTCATTTAATGGCCCAGAGGGAAGTGGAGTTCAACTGGGCCTGAAATGTTACTATAAAAGCGCTTTGTCGAGGAGCACGTTATGGCTCTGCAGCTGGCCCGATCGATCACATTAGGGCTAAGGAAGTGGCGAGATGTGACAGCCCAGAAACATTTCAATACTGACACAGTGTGTCTGAGAGCTTCAGGCACACTTCTGAAAATACAAAAAAAAAAAAAAGCCTTGTATCAGTCCTGTAAACGGGTGTGATTAGTCATAAAGGAGCTTATTGTGCAGAGGCTGGAAGCAAATTAGAGGTGATAGTGGGACAGAATCAATGCTGTTTACCTCTTGGAGGTGTGAGCTTATCCATCAGCAGCGCTGAGGATGGCCGAGGATCCCTCCTCCCTATCTCGTTATTGACAGTCTGAGGAGCACCTGAGGAAGGAACATTTTAAGACATAACATTCATTTCTCTGCTATTGATGAGCAGACCAGGCTTTCAAATTAAGTGATTAAGAAAGGAACGAAATAATTAAAGTACCACATGCAGCTTCTACTCTACGCCGAGTGCATAGGCAGCTCAGAGAAATTCATACGTTCACCTTGCCCCTTTCTTTAAAAGGTGTTAGTATCATCTATACGGCATCTGGTCTTCTCTCCGAACACATAAGGCCCTGAAATCAGTTCATTGTTTGAGGATTTAGTTCTTACTTTGAGCCCATTTACGTCAAACACTCTACAGGGAAAACAGAAAACGCTAATAATGTGTTCATTAGACCTGTTTGAGCCGTTTTGAGCGTTGCTACTAGTGTTCACATTTCTGACCATCAAATGATCAACAACGTCGATTTTTGGCCTGAATTTTTTGGAATTAACAGGTAACGGTAATAAAACACCATTCAGCGTCGTACTTTGAGAGAGAACACACACCGAGGAGGTCCGTTAGAAATGAAAACACGTCGCACAGCCTTCATCTGGATGGAGGCAAGATAGCTGAAGTGTTTAGTGGATACTTGAGTCCTTAATTTTGAATTCTTGAATCGTTGGGCCTCTCTCTTAATTAAAGAGTTTGGTCCAGACCTGCTCTTGAGATAACATTTGTTATGAATTGGCGCTCTATAAATAAAGATTGATTGGGACACTGGAGAGGACTTTTAGTTTTTCTAGTCCAACACCTATCTATGATGTATTTCTAAATATATTAACACGCCAGGAGATTAATCTTATAGATGGTATGCTATTTTTACAAATTAGACATTTATCAGTCATTCAGTGCGTCAGTAATTAGTAAGTCGTCACTGTCCACTCTCCTGTCCGTCACTGTCATTAAATGCTGCTTTAAGCATCTCAGATTTTCATTCCTTAGCGGAGAGACAAAGACTGCAGTAAGTCTAGATGTACTCTGTCTACTCTATAAATAAAGAAACTATTTCTTATTGCAGTTACAAACATTATTGTCACTAAAGTCTTGTTGTTCTGATCAGTTTGTCTGAGAGGGTGTTGACCCCAAGGATAGTGGGTGCAGTATACTATACAGATTGTAAAACCTTTTGAGGCCAAGTTGTGGTTTCTATCTTTACGCAGTACTTAACAGCCAATATGTTCATTATAAGGGTCACTGGTTGCTGTAATTGTGATGATGTGATGATGCTTTACAAAAACCTGGAGCTAAGTGATTCTCCAGTAGTCCCATTTAGTCAAATCAAGTTGGTATCTTCCAAAGGTTGGCAGCAGCAGAGTGATAGAAACATAACGAGGGACATTTGTGCTTAAGATACAGTATCTCTGGAAGAAAACCATTTGATTGATTGAAGCCTCATATTAGCCTTTACTTTGTTTTAGAAAGGATTTCTGCACAGAACAAAGCCTGTGGACTTTGTCTTCCTTCTCTTTCACTAAAGTTGTGTTGGTTAAGGACGTCTTCAGGCCACTATGGACACGAGTGGGCTGGGAATCGTTTAAAAGATAAATAAATACCATATCAGCACGCTGAACTGCCACCTCACATCCAAAGAGCTCGATTTTGACCATACAAATAGTCATTTTTTCTAGACGTGTTTATAAAATAATAGGCATCCTTTGACGGGAGAGGTTTGATATTACTTGGTGCTGCATACTTAGCCCTACACAGGAGGAATGATTAGAAGAGACACATATTAAAACATACTTTAAACAGGTATTATGACGGACTTTAGAAGTACCTGACCTCACCTGACCTTTAATTCCACACAGGTCCATGTGAAATGTTAGCACTTCATCATGAAACCCAATAAGCAGCCGTCATCAGTTATGCAGAGGTGTCTGAGCCGATCATTTATCCATATCTGATTCACAAATGTTAATATGATCCTCATGGATGCATCAGTGTTTTTTTTTTTTTTTTTTTCCTTACCTGATGAAACATCAGTCAATCACCGGGAAAGTCACACGCTGGGAGGGAGACGACTTTAAGGAAATAATAGTATAACTTCCAGCAAAGAGGTGAGCTGACCTACTTCTGGCAGTAGACTCACAAGCCACAGTCCGTCTCAGAGGATTCGATTCTCCTCCAGAGGAAGGTGACTTTGTCCTTGATGGAAGGCCGTCAGTGGCCTCTCTCTGGCACAACACGAGTTTTTCCTTCGAGCAGGCGAAACATGACGCCGAGCTCAAGTACAGTCTAGGATTTGAAGATGCTTTTTAGGGACAAATTACACTAGAAAACACGTCAGCATGAAGCATGTACCGACTCATGAAGCCGACGTTAACTTAATTTGCAAGTTACAGCTAAAAACGAGAGCCCTGCTTTTGTCAACCATAGCATAGCAACAGTAACTAAGGTTTTTGGTGTCTTGATCCTCATCAGAGCAAAAACTAACGTGATTTATTGATGAACTGTTGGGCGATGTCATTGTTTTTTGTTACCCACTTCATTCTGATGGTTAATTGATGGCAGCATTTCTCAAAGGAAAGTCAAAGGAGACTTTTGCAGTCACGCTTCGAGCTATTTTCAGATTTTTAATATTGCTGTGGTGAGATACCTGCTGAGTCTATTCTAGAGAAGTGTTTAGAAGTTGAATCACTTGGAAAATATACTTTCCAAGTATTGTTAAAGGCAGCCTTTTTTAAAATAATTGACCGGACAACACACAGTTCCCGACAAAAGGCCGCTCTGTCATAGATCTTATAGCATGTCTGCAAATCCAAGATATCCTCCACTACAAAAACGCTTTCCCATTAATGAATAGAACATGAGCTGAGGAAATTATTCCTTGAATTCTCTGGGCAGATAATGATTCTCATCTTTATCAGTGGTTTATCTTCTAAGGTCAAGATTAAAGTGAAAAGTGATGTGAACCCCCAGTGTCTCCAATTAAGATGAGAGAGAGAGAGAGAAAGACGGAGGGAATGAGAGAGAGCAGAGGTGGATTCTGCTACATTACTCTGCTTCCTGGTCCCTAAAGTATCCCTGAGAAATAGAAAACAACACAATTAAATTATGACACCTGACACCTAGACCTCACATCAGTGTGAATCATAATGGACTAACCGCTGAAAGTGAGATCCTGTCACATGATTAATGTGATCGCACACATTAGCGCCTTTCTAACTTGACACTATTTGATGTTTTCTTTTTTTCCTGTTCATGGTAAAGACCTCAGGATTTATATCTATAGAAACAGCGCGGTGACGTATCTCCATGTGGTTTCTGTCTAAGTCAACGTCTCAGAACAAGAACACACTGAAGAGTGCGTCACCTTCAGTGGGGGAAAGAGGGTAAGTGGTTGTGGTTATGGGTTTTACCTGAGCGTGTGCCTTAAAGAAGGTAGCCAGTGGCTTACAGGCAGAAGCAGGCCCGTCTTCCTGCTGTGCTCTCACACCAACTACTAAAAACTCCTGCATGAAGTTCTTGTTCCCGACAGATTCCTAGTACTTTCATCTGAAATTCTACATTGTGCAGTTTTTCAGGCTTCAGGTTTCTCATATACAAATCTGTAATTTAAGTGAGCACAAATGGTGTCAGACCATGTGTGTCAGATCTGTGTTTGACTGGCAGTCTGTCCGGGGTGGTCAGCTGGGATTGATCTCCGGCCCCCCAGAGACCCCCAGGGGTGGAGCTGATGGATGGATGGATGGATGGACGTTGCCGGGACAGGACATTGATCTTGGTGAGGATGCTGTACAGAGACATGATTGTATGGCAGCCATGTTTAACAATCAATCATTTATGATTTCTTTCTAATTTCACTCTTTTAGAACTGGTTAGAATTGAGAATAAGTATCTTCAGGCTGCCCTCTATGAGTGGAATCAGTCTACGTCCAACAAAGACAAGAATTTGAGAGAGAATAAAACAGCAGCACTGGACCTAGTAGCTAACTGGATCAATACTTTATCAAACTTGCTTTCTACACTGACCTGTCAATCAAAAACTCGTTAGCCAATGGGGACACACTCCTGGAAAAAAACCCGCCCTTGTGAGGCAGCGCAAACGTAACTGCAAAGTCGACAGTGACGCCAAAAGTCTGATGGTTGGTGAGAGAGAAGCCGAGGGGAGCGTGAACTAAAGAACATATTATAATAAAAGTCAACAACAAATAATTAGCCAATCATTTGTTTGCAAGTTACACTTTTTTTTGAGTTTTATTCTCTCTTAAATTCTTATTTTTGTTTGATTATATTACTCCATACCACTGGGCAGCTGTGCAGGAATATAACCCCCAACTCCAGTCTTTATTCCTCCAGCATGCTGTGGCTGTTAATGAATTTTTTTCATACGGGTGAAGGCGAAGGCTTACAGTGTTTTACAAGCAGGGGTGCTACTACAAATTCTGCCTCCTCTGCCTCCTGTCACACTGGACCTCCTTCCCCCTATTATCATATAACAATGGAGCATCACCTCAACTGTGCCCTCCACCCCGGGGTCCTACCAGGAATACGCAGTGCATTTTTTTAATGAGAACCACTACCTGCCTCAAATTAACAGACTTTCAACACCGTTGAAAATAGCAGCCTAGAGCAGCGCCTCCCCACTGAGAGGTTGAAGCTGCTCAATCAAGTGATGGAAGGGCTTTGTGACTATGTATATTTTAATTTGTGACCAGTAAAAACGCTACTGTTGCTAATAGACTGGCAGTCGGCTACCCAAAGCTGAGCTTTATTATAAGGTGCCAGTTGAAGTTCAATTGAAAATCATTACGCTGTTTTTTTCACAGTAAAAAAAATCTTCCTCTCATCTCACCAAGATGTTTTTGGTCATTAAATCATCTTATACTGTTTTGTTTTGTTGATGCTCTTCCCCTATGGCAGAAACTCCTCTTCTATATATTTCTACGGAAAGCGCGTGGAGACAAATTAGCCAAAGTCCAGCCGGTTTGGGAGAGTAAGTCAAGCAGCAGAGAGGAGAGGTTACTGCTAGGTTAGTGACAGTAAAGTGTTTAATAAGGAGCTTACTTCACACTATGTTGACCACAGTAGTTTTTGGTAAAGTTGCTCACAAATATTGATTTTTTTTTTTGATGCAGTTTTTGAAGTATAGTCTCTTATTCGGGCTTGGTCCCTAAATGTCTCCTGTCTGTCTCCACAAAAGTGAGAGTGCCTGAAAAATAACCTTAATAGCAGATGTTTTTGATATGTTACTTGTAACATGATATGTTATTTGAACATTTTGATGGTTCGTTTCGATATGTCCACAGCCTCGTTCCCTCCAGAGACTAATCAGGTGAAATGATACAACGAGGAGAGTGGATTAAAAGACGACTCACAGGCAGCGTGCAGATGTCATCCATTCAGTTTTCTCACGGTTTGTTGATTTCAGTTGGTTCCTCTTCTTTAAAGATTAGGAAGATGTTTCTTACTTTATTGATCAAGTGTCCTCCCTGTCTCACATTGTGGGAGGAAGGTGCTTTGTAGATGGTACCAGGTTCCTTCATGTGGGCCAGTTTCCACAGATCTGGTTGTTTGTTTCTCTGCGCCTAATGTAGTCAACATTTTAGCCAATACATTTCATGAGGGACAGTAAGGTGGACTAACTCGGGCCTGTGGAAAAACCTCAGTCCTTAGAAAAGGTCCAATCAGCCAACATTAGCAGGTAGTTAATTGTTGACTAATTAAAACTAAATAAAGTTTCATATGAAGAACAAACATCCAGAACCTGAGTTGCTTCATTTGAGTAAAAACGGACTCGTCCTGAATACATTTCTTGTTGAGAGCAGGGTTAGGTTCAGGTTAGTGGTCCTCTGGTGCCTCATGTTTACACTTTATGAATTTCACATGTACTCACTTTACTATTCAATTTGCTCAGAGTAACCGGTATTTGCCCTTTTTTTATTTTCTTATCGTTCTCCTGTACGAACTGTGTAGCTCCTGAAAATACATTTTTAAGGGAGGTCATATTGCCTGCAGTGATACTCAGACATGTGTGTCTTCTTTCCTGCAGGTCAATCAAAAGGTCAACCAGCTGAAAACTTGCACATTTTTTTAGTACAGGCTTATATTGTGAGTTAAAAGGTAGACTAAATGTCTCTTTTCCACCTATATATCCATATACATCCAGGTAAAAGATGTGTTAGCCTTTCATATAGAGCAACTAAAAACGTAGTTGTATCTTATATCCATTCAAATGTATTTATTTATTGCTTATATACTCACAATAACTATCAAACTTTGAGCTACAGGAGTAATTCTTTGTCTCCAAATGAGCAGAATACACGTCCACATAACACCTACACAACATACCCACATTATAATAGTGGGCGCTTTGTTATCACACACACGGTTTGATTCAAGCAGTAAAATCCAAGTAATTTAGCAGCAGCACAAAACAAGTACAACACATTTAATTGCTGTATGGTATGGTGTCACTATAAGGAACCAGAATAGTTTCTGTTATTTAAATAACCGCCTCAATGGTGAAAGTATCACAGCAGCTACAGAGAACAAAAAGGACGTGGAAAGCAGTAAAGTGGCTCCTACTCGTTCTAATAGTACTTTATGGTGTTAAACAAATTGTTAGCCTTTGATTTATCAAACCCGCAGGAGTAAAAGGACACCTGGAGCTGCCAACTCTTGAGTCCGCTTTCTCAATCTTCACAACTTTTTAGATCTTTTACATTCTGTATTTTCCATATTTATCACCCCTGCAGGAGAAAAGAGGAGAAAACATGCTGTAGCTGCAGTGGTGGAATAAATATTCAGTAGCAATACAACTCCAAAATAATACTCCATTACATCTTAAAGCCCTGCATTCAAAAATATAAGTAAAAGTATAGAAGTCTTCTCAGTAAAATTAACTTAATGCATTAAAAGTAAATGTACTTAGAGTGCAGAATGGCCCCTGTTATTGTGGCATATATTCACACCACCACAGGTGAAATGTAATAAAGCACATTTCCTAAAGTACCAGTTTATTCTTCCGCACTATATTTCAGATGCAAGTGTTGTACTTTTACTCCAACACGTGTCTTTGACCCTTTTATAAAAACAATATGGTATTCTTATATGATATGATGCTGCACTATACATTCAGTAGTGCACAAAGTATGTAAAACTGGCTCCACATCAACAAACTGTGACATTAAAATGCTCGAAAATGTAGTTGTTAATGATGAAAACACAATAATTAAACACTTAATTCAATAGTAAAACACTGTGAAATAGGCAGAAAACTTTTTTTAAGTTTACTACTTGTTAATAATGTGTATTCAAAAACTAAAAGCGGTTTTACCAAATTAGTTGTTTGCACACGGGACTTTGAGCATTAGACAATTAAATCTATGGATTTAAGGAGGTGACAGGTGAAGGGATGATATGTGATATATGACAGCAAGTTGTTATTAAAGGCTTTACAGCTAACGTTTCCAGCTAAATGTAGTGGAGTGAAAAGTTGCTTCTGCAATGTAATGCAGTAGAAGTATTAAATGGAAATACAAAAGTAAAGTTACCTCAAACGTTTATTTAAGTATAGTACTTGAGTAAATATACGTGGTTACTTTTGACCACCGCATAGTTGTCCTCAAAGGTGCATCTGGGGACTCAATCGTCATGAATTTATCACATCACTATAATATTATGTGCAAATAACTTGTGACAAACAGGAATTAATAATAAAATCCAGCTACCAGCAGACACAAGGTATGTTTGTCTTAAATAGTAAATTCTAACAAAATTCTAATTTTACCATTTATATTATTCCATTTTGAAAAGACTAACTTGTGGATGGCCTGTAACTTTTTATTTTACAAGTCGCACTGAATGATAATAACGGGGATTACAGGGATTTATTCTCTATATAATGTCTTGTGGAACTGTTTTAGTGACAGAATCAAGTAGTCTTCAATCAGTTTAATGTGCTAAAGAGTCTCATTTTGTTTTGCACAAACAATAGAAGCAACACGGCTATGCAGGAAAAGAAAAGCAATCCTTTTGCTCCAGTGGTCCATGGCAGATAGATGATTCCTCCAGGTAGATTTTTTTAGTTCAGCTGAGCTGCATTGATTTGGCAGCATCGGGTGGATGTCACACATGCACTGAACAATGCTCAATGACTTTGCTATCCTATTCCCATTTAAATTGCCTCTACGTTTCCTTTCTGACACCTGTTTAAATCAATGCCTTCCTCTGCAGGTCATGGGCTGAATGTACTAAGGCGCACACCAGCCGCCTCTCAAATCCACTAAAATCAACACAATAATTGAAATATTTTCAAGCTGATTACACCGAAGCCTGGGGCTTGGCTGGTTGCTAAGAGTACGCTCCCCAGTTGCTAGGGGGAGTAAATCATCTTGCATTATTTGATTTTTGTTACTGATATGAAACTGCTAGTCCCTCGATTAAATGTCTCACAGTCAAACACCTAGGGGATGGACAGGAGAGAAAAAAATAAAATAGTCACAGCGAACCTGTAAAATAGCATCTGTAACTTCTCTTTTCCATGGGGCTTCGACACAAATCTATCTGCGTGTTTATGTTTGTTCCTGCTGAAATAAACAAAGCTCCGGTTCTGCTCTCATTGAGGAAAAACAGAAAAGACAGCAAAATATCCAGAAATCCCACATCACACCCAGTGAGGTCCAATCATGAGTAATCTATCTGTCCCTCTTATCAAAACAGATTGCACGGTCGACTCCAAACCAGGGTGTTTTTTAGTGGCAATCTCAGTGCGACTTGGGTCGTAACAGTCTTATAAATAATAGTCAAATACAACAAGGGAAACATTGACTGAATAATGTGCTGTCATAGAAGATTCAGAGATAAATCACCTCGGCTTGCACAGGAGTTTCTTCTTTTTTTTCTTTTCTTTGCAGCAGACGTCTTTGTCAATATCGTCTTACATTTAGCAGCGAATTTTGGGCAGGAAAAAGTGTGAGTCAAGAACATGAAATTTCCTCCTCGGAGACACGTCAGGTGATTATAACAAGCTCTAATAGATTTATTTCCTTCCTTTAGCATGAAAAAGAAGCAGGCGCAGTCTGCTACGCTACACCGTTGGATCTGATGCTCGCTGATCACAACTGGACCTTCACTCCCATTCCATTTAATATTAATACTGCACTGAGGAGGATTTTCTCCAAAGACTTGTCAGACATTGAGGGCTGCTCCAGCCGGCCTTGTCAAATGAGATCAGTGCTCACCATAATGGTGAGGTCAAGTGGAGGGGCAGCCTCTCAACTCCATAACGGCCTGACAGCGAGCATTATATTATGCTCTGTAAGTATAGAGCACATAGACGTACGCAGTCCTACTCTACAGATGCAATTGACGCATATCCAAGGTGTGCCATATCATTAAAAAAGTGTCAACGTAATCCTCCAAATGGGTGTCAGCTGAATTAGTTAATCTACTTATGCAACATTAGATTGTATCTATCAAAGGGCTAAACTCCCGTGAAGAGAATACAAGCCATTTAACAATATTCCTTGACCTCAGCTATGAGCTGGCCCCTGATTCTGTCGTTCTGCAGCCAAAAGGAAAAAGCTGGCTGACAGCTCGACTAAAGGGAGGGTAAGTGGTGATCAGGGCCCGGCTGCTAAATAAACTCCTAACCGCGGACCGGAGTCCCTTCATTAGCCGGCCGTCAGGTCTGGCTTGTGGTAGGTGGATCGATAAAGCAGTGCCACTCTTTTTTTATTTACCAAGTAGCTGAGTTGTCTTTAAACTGTGCCTTGTTTAACTGCTTTATTCAGCCTCTGTATGAGACCATCTGGTCCCCTGTCCTGTAAGTCTCTTCTAAAGCCCAGGCCTGACAAGCAAGAGATATGTCAATGCAGTCCTCAGCACAAAGCAACATCTGCCATGCCTGACGCCCACTATTGTATGGCCATTTAATCTGTCCCCCTCCTCCCCTTAACGGCACACAACAGTTCCTGGTATTATGTTTTGCCACTCAATTAGCATTATCATCCCGCTGAAATAGAAGCCAATTTACCTTTAATGACGTGATTGTTAGATGAGTGACAGCAGTCGGTGTTGCCGCTATCGCTAGATAAACGGAGGCCTGCCCCTGTTTTCCTGACTGGTCGTGCCGAGGGCTGGGAAGTCAGAGCCAGCCAATCACGATGGCCTGACTTCACCCCTTCACCACCAACATTGTTTCCTCCGGTTCATAGAGGCAGTGTGCTGGAAAATTGAGTCCAGATTCATTAGGTTTTCAGTGTGCCGCTCGAGTCAGTTAAATTGATACATTTCCTAACAAAATTGAAGTGCTTTTGTGGTGCCTGCGGATGGCTGGTGACCCCACTCGGCCCACTGAGCAGCCGAAGCAAGCTGATGGATCCATTAGACCGCTTAGACTGCTTATTCCTCTCTCTCCATCTCTGACTGACACTGTAAATCTGAACCAATTTCAGACTCTAATCACCATTACAAACCCCTTCCACTGTCCATTTGTTACTCTGCAATTCGAATACACTACCTAGATTGGTTCAGAAATACCAGTTTAGAGGGACCCTCCTGCTTTCCCATGGTTAAATGGCTCATGACTGGTCCCTTTTCTCAGCTGAAGCAGAAAAGCAGTGGCTGCTGGAGGAGGAGGAGGAGGAGGAGGAGGAAGGAGGAGGAGAAGGAGGGGGGAATAACATACAGTGAAACAAAGGGCCTTGAACAATTCCCAAAAGATAAACTGGAATTAAGAAGAATGATAGATAAATGAATAAATACGAGGAAAAAATAGGAAGTGTGAAATTCAGTGAGATGACAGACAGGCCTCAAGGCCACACTGCCGGCTGTGGTAGAAGGGTGTCCCTTGAATAACAATCACTGTTACACCTCCAAAACATTTCCTCATCCACTAGCCGTTTTTACCCAAGCTTTTATCTGCTCAGTCAACCGCACAGCACTAGCGAAGCGGCTGGAGGATATTATTTCCCTGTTGGCCCCAGTCATATAACTCTGCTTAATATGCACTCTATAATTTAAGAAACTTGAATTATAACCCGAATACGCCTTGCTTTATATTATCTATCTAACCTTCAACTTTGTTCAACTTTGAATTAGTGACTCTGAACATTTTCACATAACAGGTAAAAATGCTCAAAAAGTAAAGCCTCACATGCATTATTTATGCCCTTAAATCATAGCAGTTCAATTGAAGGGCTTATATTGAAAACCGGTGAGCCCACCCGTCAGTCTCTACATCTAATTAACTGCTGCACCTCATATCCTCTAAGTGCAGTGGAAACACATTTTAATTGATATTGAGATGTTTATGCCCTTAGAAAGTAATTAAGATTTTCAATTAATCCTGTCTTATTTCTGGACATCTTGGTTCTGTGTCCTTGAGCGTCCAGCGATTAATTCCCCAAACCTCCTCCAAATGAGGGAACTTCAATTACTTTGCACTGAATCGCAACCCTGTGAGTGACCTCATCCGAGGCTGCATCATCGTTTAAATTAAAAGCAATACAAACCCAATTAAATCATATAAGGCTGGTGAAATTTCACCAGTGGTGCGATTGCTGGTTGCTATATCTCACACAAAGGTGCTGGTGAACTGGGGAATTCACTTTATGTCTCCTGAGGGTGAGAAGACAAGCCATTATAAAAACCAGCTGCTTTTAGGTTATCAATAGTTCTATTGGAATCAATCAAAGCAGCCTTTTCACAGAAAGTTGTGTTCCCCTTGGGATCAGAAAAGCAGCATGTGACCTCTTCCCACTCCCCCGCGTCTCCATTTGCTTGTTTACTACAATACGTCCAAAACACGCGCCGCACTCCCGGACACAAACGTTTGCTCGCTGACAGGAAAAAAAGAAGACACAGACTTTATCAATCAACCCCCCCAAAAAACATTTGTTTCCTCCTCCCAGATACACCCTCGCTGATAAGGGTAAGAGGTAAGGCCTGATATGAAAACATAATCCATCTTCTACAGTATTTTTATACCTTTGGAATTACATCTCCCCAAACCTCAAATGTGTACATACAATATGACAACACTGACTGTCCAAACCTCTATTGTCATGCCAAGAATAAATAATAATTTCTCCTTGCTGCCCTTGCAGTGCTGTTTCGCTCAGACATAGAATCACCTGCCCATCTAGGCAACAAAAAGCCTGCTTGGGGATTATGGTGACATAATCTTAGCAGTGGCCTGTGAGTCGGGGGCTGAATGGGTTTGAACCCTCTATGCCACGCTGAGATAACATTTGTCACCGGGGTTCCTAGGCGCCCTATTCATAGATTAGTGGACTGTCGCCTTTTCAGAATGTGAAATGGCTTTGGCACTGCTGCATGTTTATTTTCAAAACCTGTGCCTCCAAGGATGAGGGGAGCATCTTGTCCTTTTCTTGAGAGCATCGCCGCTTGGCCTCATACAAGCATTCAGAAATCAGCTGCCTCTGTTGTCTATGTGTTTGTGTGCGGACAGTGAATACTGAGGAATACTGTTACATCTCCTTGTTGCTCAGTGCACCCCTGAGATAATGCATGATACGTTTGATAGTGTTATCATGTCATAGATTTTGAAGTAAAACTAGCCTGGTTTGTCTTTGTCCTCTTAAACAAGAACCTATAATGCTCAAACTTCACCTTCAAATAACACTTATTTGCTTTCTTGACAAAGGTTAGGCTCGATGAGACAATTGATACCACTCTCATGGCTGGTTAGCTTAGCATACATGCTGGAAACAGAGAGGGGGAAACACTTAATCTGGGTCCGTCCAAAAGGCAGGGAAGAGAATCTGCATGCCAGCTCCTCTAAAACTCACCAAACCTCCATCTTGTTCATTAATCTGTAAAGTGGAAACGCCAATTAGGAGCTGTGGCTTCCTGGAAACCTGCTCCCTCCCAAGAAATAACCAGAAAATTATCCAAATTATCACTTTGGTTTGTGTACAAATGAAAGTAACAAGTGTAGTTGTTGATTAGTGAGCTTTAGATGTGCTGAGAGCCAGGCTAGCTGTTCCCCCCTTGTTTCTTAATGCTAAGCTAAGCTAACCAGCTGCTGGCTGCAGTCTTATTATTATCAGACAGACATGAGAGTCGTGTCGACCTTCTCATCTTGCCGCCAGAAAGCAAACACGCATGTTTTCCAAAAGTTGAAAAGCTCCTTTAAACAATGAACTTTACATTTTCTTGCCGTCAATAAAGTCAGCATAAAGTCAGCATGAGCGATGGGTGATTGGTTATTTATTTCTTTATCTATTGAAATTCATTCAGAACAGGAGATTTGGGGATCTTCACGACTGCAACATCTCCGCTGTCCCTCTCCAAACATCGACCGCGTATTATCTGAGCACGCTTCAAGGGGTCTTTAATCAGCCCGAGCGGTCCCCACAGTTAGCATTTAAAGCGAATCTTTGCATCACAAAAGGGTGGGATGTGTAAATGAGATGTGACATTTTATTTGTGCGGGGCCATGCAGCAAATAAATAAATATCAGTCCATGACAGACAGAGACTGCTGGGAAAATCTCCTCTACATTGCACTCACTGGTTAACTGTCACACCATTAAATTGACTTTCACGTTGACATGTTGCTTTCCGATTGGTTAGCAGATGTAAAAAGAGGGAACACTTGCCAAACAGTTTCCAAGAGCATGAAATTGATATTGTGAATCATATGTGACAGTGACTCTTCTGCCCTATAATTGATCTACATTAAGGCTACAAGGCTTCAGCCTGTGATTGGAAAGCGGGGCACATTATGAGGCTCTGTGTATCCCCGGCTGGCAGCCAGAGGAGTTTATTCTTGCACTGGAAAGATTACATCTTCAATTTTACCTGGGGTGTATAGACCTCGGTGGGCCAGCAGATATCTCTCTATAAGTGGGACCTTACTTATTGCTCTTTCAAGTGGTAGATCTATCCATTCACTCTAATTAAATTGAGGTTTTTAATCTGGTTCCTCTAATCCAGAGTCAAGTGTGTTGGGACTTGGATGATGTGATTTGAAAGGGAATACTCTTGATTCACTGAAACACTGTTATCTCTTCGCTGCTATTGAAATAAATTTGAAAATGAGGTTTGTGCACTTAAGCACCACACACTCAGATGGCCTGAGCCGGGTGCTTTTGGCATGAGATGTCGTCCAAGTAAAGCAGAGGGATATGATGTAAAGTAAAAGCCCTCAATCAGCACCAGCCTTCTTTTTCTTTTTTACTGAAATGAAATTACAGGAGAAGGGGCTAACGCCAGATCTCAACAGGGCCCAAAAATAACATTACTTAAAAAAAAAAAAAAAATTATCTATTTATTTCTTTCTCTTTTTTTTGGCCAAACAAACATGGCATCATCGCACTGCAAAAACCTTATCGTATGTGCCAGATTGGTGAAAATGCTAAATCAAAATTCGTAGCCAACTAGTGAATTTTCGTGCCAAATCCTTCTTGGAGAATGTTTAAATAAATAAATAGATAAATAAATAGGATCTGTGAGTTGAAGATGACCTCTCCCATCAGTTCTGGGGTCCTTCTGGCTGAGGGTGAGACCCCCCCCTATCTCAAAAGCAGCAAACCATCCCTCACTCCACTGTCTAACCTCTCTGCTGAGGGAATTCATGCAGTTTGGTCTTTAAGATCCCGATCGGGACGAGGTTTGATAAAGCTTGTTCTAGCTGGGTATCCAGAGATAGGGGTCTTACCTATGAGTCATTTTCAGCATGATCACCCTTATCTGTGTTGAGCTGGGCTCCCCTGGCGACTCGGAGGCCTCCGTTTAACCCTGGCCCTCACACAGCTTCACCACCAAACACAAAAACCACTCGCAGCCAAAGATGCTTGTTTGTCAGGGATTAGAGGTATTTTCCCTGCCTCTGTTGCCGCATCCTTATTTGGCAACAGCAGCCCTCTAATTCAGGTCATGGTGCCATCGCTCTCATCAACAAACTGTAGGCCACTTTCCAAGTTACACTGGCTCACATAAACCTGTGCAAATCATTTTGGACAAACACCAGAGCAGCCAACTGCCCCTGTGTGAAAAATGAAAAGATGGAAATTAAAAATAAAAGTTTAATGGTAGATACTCAGTCATAATGTGTGTTAAAATCACGAGAAAATGAAAAAATCTGGGCTGGGATCAAAGCTATTGGAGAAATGTTGCAGGGATATGACTGAAAAGAATTGGACAATGAATATATTTTAGGCAATTACCTCAGAGAGCAGAGTTCCATAATTTATGTCTGCCAAGATAAAAGTAATCCACAACACAGAAACTAAAGAGCTGATCTCATAATGGATATTTTAATCAAGTCCCTCAAAAAGAAAGAAGAGCCTATTAAATTCCAATTTTAATTTATGAATAAAGAAATGATTTTGCACCTCAGTGAAATTACCAAAGGCACGCGGTGAGATGTTGTGCAGGATTACATCGTGAACTTAAAAATACTCAAATTACTTAAACGCAGTCTCTGTTTTTATATTGGTTTTAAAAAGATTGTTTGTTGACCCATCATCTGCTGTCGCTGTTATGCAAGAAAGGAATGAATTATGAAGTGGAGCTTGTGAAAAAAAAAAAAAAAACCTTCTTCCAAAAAGGCTTTTCATCAATATTTCATAGGTTTAAGGGACTCGATACGGCCTGCTATATATCTAGTATATTTACATTTCTTCCTCATGGGAGCATGCAGCCATGTAGGGCTACCGTCCCCAAAAGGAATATCACAGTAAACTAATCATGAAGCTCTGACACCAGCATCTCTCACGTCTGTGTATCCCAAAGTGGAATACTCTCCTCCAGACTAATTGCCAACGTTAGCCGTGCTTTGCACATCCACTGAGACATCACTCAACGTGTCTTCACCACTTTATTAACATTTATGATAAAAAAAATCAAAAAAAAAAAATCATTATCTCGTTTTTTTGCACATTCATCTGGCAAAGTCAACGGGGGATCTCATCTGTAGGCCTTGATTTGGATATACACCAATTCTGCAACCCTGATTTCATCTATTTAGGCTAACATACATCACAGCTAAGATGGCCTAAGTGGGTGTCTAAACGGCAGCTCGTAAACAAACAGCAGCAGGGTGGGAATGGTCTTCGCTATAGAGCAAAGCACGACACTCTGGGGGGTTGCGGATGGAATCTCTCCATAGTGACAGGGTGTGATCAGAGACGTCCCTGCTGAAATCTATCCAGGTTACACCATACTCAAAGCAAAGGAGACTGAATTTTTTTAAAAACTGTGTAGCTGGCTGTTGACCTTAAATGCATGTACCCTACAAAAAACAAAAAAAAAAGCAATTCTGGCAAAGATGTAACAAAGGCAGGGCCTTGGAGAAAAGGAGGAAGAGGGTGGAAATGGAGAGAAGAGAAGGGAAGGGATGAAATATGTGTGCATGCCGGTGTGTGTTTGTCCCTGTAAGGCCAAGAGGGAGAAATAAATGGGGAGATGGGTCTAAAAAGAAAGGGAATGACAGAAGAAAGGAGGGAAGTATTGGGGTCACAGTGACGGGCACTGAATTGTGTTGTGAATTGAATGAACTCATCTTTAAAAGACTACTGTGTATTTTCCCTTTTATTGAGAGAATAGCCATATTAACATCCTGTTCTCTTTGCGAAACAAAGCCATATCCGATGATGATTGGGTTCGGGAAGCGCTCTGATGGAAAAATAGAGCCCATTGCATCCACATCACCATCTCACACCACATTGGCATATGCGGCTCACTGCTTCCCACTTTTGGCCAAAATTGAAGAGCTTGCACAGAGGAAAATAAATAGATGGTTGAATAGCAATGGCCTCTGCCACTGAACCTTTTATCAGTGGGAATCTAACAGCCGTGCCGTTTCAGAATTTCAGTTTAGCTTCCGATTACGGTATGTCCCGGCATTTTATTCCCTACATCTCTATGCTTCATAGCCTTCAAACACTTCTCGGTAACTGCCTATTATCCAACAGTTCCACTCCACTGACCCTGCCAATAAAACTTTTCATATCCTTATAAATGAACTCAATTGCCGCGTTCTAAACATTTACACTGCACTAACAGATCATCTCCACACCTTGGAATTGGGTAAATTCCCTTTTCCTTATGAATATATAGGAGGAGATTAGAGATATGATAGCTTTTCAGATTGCTGCACCCAGTGAAATTAGTTTAGTGAGCATTTACAGACTAAATTGGAACCATTAAATAGCGGATTGAATTGATGGCACATTCATTGTCTCTCCATCGGTATCACTGTAAAATCAATTAGCCGTCACTTTTCCATTCTCAATAAAGTATGATTGTCAGCCACGGATGAATAAAGAAGACCCTGACAGCCACTCAGACCAGAACACCATGTGAAAACAAATCTGTGTGTAGGCCCGGGTGCTGGCAAATGTGACCCGTAATTGTGCGAAAAAGCACAATTGTCTTCATCAAAAGGCCACTATGCATAGGACGGCTCATTAGTTTAAAAATTCACCACATCAGAGTGATACAGAGAACAGGAGAAGCTGTGACAATTGTTTCTGTGCAACGATAAGTAAACAATGCTTATTGAATTTTTATTATTCATGCAGAAATGCTCGTTATTCTTTTATTTTCACAAGGTGATGCATAAACGATCTTCTTAAATGAAAGTTAACTTTGCAGTCCGGTGGCAGATGAATGAATGAACAAATAAAGTCTAAAATAGTCTGTTTAAAATCTTTCCTGTTGATTGTGAGGATTAAAAATGACAACTATGTGACTAGCTAGTATATCTGTAGTCTTTAAATGGATAGTTAGACATGCTGTAAAAGCATGATGTCATGCTAGATATAAGGCATTATGTCATATGAGGTCATATGTCGGTTACAATAGAACATTTACACAATAGATGCACATAACGTATTGTGTCATGTTGGTTTTCTTTCATTTAATATTCCACTTTTTGTTTTTGTTCTTTTCAGAATAAGGGGACTATCATCTGTTTAACCAAACACTCTGTTTGTAAAATACATTAATTTGCCAGTCAGCTGTTCAGTTTTGGTTGCAAATCAAACAGCATTATGTCTGTCAATTTGCCAGAGGCAGTGCTAAGTGTCCTCTGAGATCGAGACTTTCATCTAATTTTTCCTTCTAATGAAATCAAATTGGGTCTCCCAATATCCCTCATCACAATGCTTCGCGCAATATCTGCACTGAGAGCTCCGACAGCTGAAGCCCCCCTCTTTATTTTCTCTGTATAGAGTAACATATGAACATGCATATGAAAATTACCAGCGGCAGCAGCATTACATATGCTACTATGCCATAGATGGCACAATGAAACAATGCCAGTTTTTCATTAAGCCATTTTGTTGAATTGATAGAACAGCTGAAGCTTTTTTTTTTTTTTTTTTGTCTTCTGGATATGCCAACAGCCTCATGAACCGCAAACACTGTGACTTTTAAGACCTGCCAACAATTACTAGTCAGGGCTCCAAAGCAGTGATGCTAATGCAGGGTATCAACAATATTGTGATTTCAAGATTTACAGCGATTACAGCGACGAATGTTACTTTGTGAAACTCTACATCAGAAGTGGGGGAGCGATATTGTTCGATGCTGTTGAGCTGAAGCTTTATCACAGAAAATGTCAACAATAAGATGTTCAGTTGAAACGTTCGTTCCTGCATTTCGCCGCACAGTAAATAAATAAAAGTGTGCTTCACCAAAGCCAATGAAAATTCAAGCGTTTGCATTCTCAGTAATTACAAAATAAGTCTCTTTAGGGTCCTGAAGGAAATGATTATATACAGCTAAAATGCCATGCCAGAGCCATGCTGAGTATAGATGAGAAGGAAAAAAAAAAAAAAAGGTGCCATAGCATTTACAGGTATTAAATTCACTGTCAGGACCACATTGCTTTAATTTTCTAAAAAATTAATGAATCCTCATCTCCCGGCTGCAATTACTCCGGCGTGCATTGTGCTGGCAGAGGATTGGTTATCCCACACAAAGTAAAGGGCTTTAAGATTCTCAGATGAAAGGTGAGATGGAAATGCGATCGGGTATTATTGCTTCATGTTATCAACACTTCAGCTTCCAGTATACGTACTGATACATTGTAGATGCTCATCTCAGAGGTAAATACTTTGATTTCATGAATACAAATGGTTGTTCACAATAGGCAGGGTAAGAATTCAATCTATATCAATCTGATTCAGTGACTATTTCAGGCCCTTAGAAAGAGAATGAAGGGATCCAGCGTGAGCTCTCAGATATGAGCTCAGTGTTTGGTTAGAGCAAAGAGGGAAGGTATAATAAACCGCCTGTGTGTTTTGCAGTTGGCCAATAGCTGCTGAGCTCTCAGGAATGGTGTGAGATTGACAATGTTTAAGGAGGCAGGCCGAGCAGCGCCAGGGTCAGAGGATGTCCCAGGTAGCAGATCAACCCCAGACAAGCGGAGGAGCTCTTTAATGTTCAGGAACTAGAGGAAGGTGAGAAAAGCTTAGAGGGGGCTTTCTCATGAACCTGGCTGACCTGGGGGAGAGGCTGTAGGGGAGGCCTGGGGCTCCGGTGGAAAAAGAGGCAGCTGAGTCGGTAGCAGGTGGGGTGCTGCTCTGTCCACAGGTGCTGCGCAGATGCCTCCGAAGCAGAGCGAGCAGCAGTTATCCAGGGACGCTGGGACCCGCTGGAGTCTCCTGATTCCGTCTCACCCACAGCCCTCGCATCTGCTCAGCCATTCTCTAGCAGTAATTACACATGGCACCGGGTGGGCACGTGATGGATGCTGGGAAACAGGGACAGAAATCTGACATGATTTTTTTCGTTTAAGGTTCAATGGCAACAAATTAAGAGGATTTTTTTTTTTTTTTGTATTTTCATCATAATTTAAATGATGTTTTGTACGTAGAAGTGAGGTCAGGCCCAGCTGTTCTCTTCCAAGGAGAATTTTCAAGACGTTCAGTATTTCAAAGCCATAATGGAGAATAAATGAAATGTATGAGGAAATGCTGTCCAATTGGTGTCATAATTGCTATTTGGAGGATTCATAATTACAGAGTGCAGCCATCAGATATAGGAGTGCAGATAAAAAGGAGTTGGGCTGGTAATGGAAATCTGTTTGGAGAGGAATAGTTTCTAATAAGTAATTTTGCCTAATAAACTATAACCGATTTAATCTCCACCTTATCAGGCCAAGATTTCACCACTTTCCTTTTTAATTGGCTATTTTGTAATCCCGATTCCCAACAGAGCGGATGGTCTGTCTCCCTCTCCTGAGACATAGCATGAAATCAGTTTAAAACACTGTGTCAATCTCATTCTGAAGTGGCCATCTGGCCGGTGTACAGAGGCTGAGGATGGTATGCTGAACCACGGGGTCTCTGTGAGGCAATCATCGGCAGGTTTACACAATGTGTTAATGCAAATTTAATAGAGACTTCCTATCTACCATTTTAATCTTCCATGTGTTCTCAGTGTCAGCCTCACTGAAACCGACACCACAACAGGAAATCCTCCTCATCTCTTCCAGTCAACACATGCAGCTCCTGCAGGGCTGCGTTTCTTCTTTTACAGTAGTTTTCATGGATTAAATCTTGGATGCAGTGAAGTGGCAGTGAACAACATGTCATGTGAAAATATGGTAAAAGCAAAATACTACAAAGACCGCAAACTAACTAACATTGGTAACATACTCACCTCATTTCAGGCTGTTAAACGTAATGATTCGATGGTTTAAAGATTATCAATGTAACTTCCAACATAACTGATCTTTAAACATGGATTTTACATGGATTTCGATGTTGTAAATTGGATTTTGTCTTGTGACTGAAAGCAGTTTCCATCCACAGGACAAACAAACATCAGAGTCTGAAGATTTTAAAGTGTGGGTACATATGGTAGACGACAAAGATTATATCCTATTCAGTGCTGTGCAAAAAACTCCATTCAATGTAGAAATTCAGCCTTTTAAATAATTATTTTACAGGTTGTAGTGAATGATTACCTCCAAAACCCAATGCAGGAACAGTAACTCCAGTTTGTTGGTTTACAAAAATGTGTCTATTCCCTCTTTTCATTAAAGTGGAATATATCATGCAGGGCCATAGCTAGGAATTATGGGATCCTTGAAAGAATATTGCTCTGGGCCCTGCTTAATTAATTCATACTCCATACTAAGAGTTTTACGGTCCCGCTCCAGCTGTGGGCCCCTAATATTATCCCCACCTTTCACCTTAATCCATTTGATCCCAGATACGTATCTTTAATTTCAATTAGGAAAATACTGGTCATTTTGAATGTGTGCGTAATAAACATTATATACGTACAGTGTTTTGCTTCTGTTCACTGGAAAGTCATTCTAGGTCACAGGAGGTTTTTTTTAAATGAGCTAACCATGTTGTGCTGTCGTCAAATACTTTGCTCTGTACTGAAAAGAGCAAGATTTTCCAAGATTGTGCAACATTTGGGTGGAAAGATATCAGAGATGGATGGTGCGTTATAGCATGATGAACTTGAACATCTTTTGGACAGAAAATAAAGAGCGGCCGCACAGCCTGAGGGCAGTTCAATGAACGGGGCACAGCTTTATTGTAGCAGTGCTTTTTTTTGTTTTTTCTTCTTCTTCCAAAGCTATAATATGTGGTGTGATCACCAGAAAATTATCCTGGCTGCTCTCTTTGTGACCTCTTTGCATTTTCCCACTCCATTCTCTGTGGAGAGGCACATCAGTGTGACATCACAGATTACAGGGTGTGGAAAATCCTCTCTTGTTTCACGTTATTGCAGAAATTATGGATTCGGTTCCTTGAACTGTCCCATGATATACTGTAGGAATAGCACATTTTGGGGCTGAATGGTCGTTTAGTCTGTTAAGCACAGGGTGCTCAACACACAGACACAGTCCTGGAACAGTCCAGACCATATCTTTGTATGTTTTGTTGTTGTTTTTTACATGTTTTTCTTCCTATTATTCTATTTTTTGTGTGTTTGTGGTGCCTCCTTTGTGCCGTCTACTTTCCAGGAACCAGAAATCAAAGCAATGACTTACTTACTGTCCAAGTACAGAGCTCCTATGGATAAGAAATGAGATTTGAATTCTCTAAACAGTGTCTCTCTAAATAGTGTTTACTGGGAACTGTTCCCATAAACTTGCCTGGGTGCTGCTTTCATTATATATTATAGCTTCCTCATTTCTACTGTCCAACTATTTGTTTGTATCTACATACAAGTACACAAAATGGTTTTCTTGGCATGTCCTTTTACGTGTGTTAAGTAGAGAAGAGTGAAGCCCAAGTGTAAATTTGATCTTATTTGCAGCTTAGAGGATGAGTTCACACAGGTTAAGACACTGAAACACCTCCTGTTCATGCTGGCCATTAAAAGATAGAAAACTATCTCTTTCCTTTTTCTGCCGTGTTGCCCAAATGCTCCCCTCTTCCCATTAATGCTTTCTGTGTTGAGGCAAACAACAGAAGCTGCTTCTTCTTCAGTTTACATGTGATTCGTCTACAGTCGATGTCTTTCATTTTCATTCGTTAATTAGCCCACATGACCACGTTACTGTATTTGCTCATTTTTTGATTTTGTTGTGAGTTAAGTAAATGTTGAGCAGAGAGGAGTTGAAGTGGAAGATAACGGTGTTGCCCCATAGCAAAAGGACATTGTGCACTTTTGTCCACAGATAGTAAATAGACATTGTCTTGCCAAGTCCCTCTCTTTATTATTTGCTTTGCTCCTGTCAGGCCCTTTGTTGTTTCATAATGCAGCTCTACAATGCCACTACACCAGTCACATAAGCATCAGTAGTCTCCAGCGGGAGTATTGTTATGTAAATGCATATTAATGAACTTCCCTGTGAACAAGTGCACTGGTGCTGGAGACGTATCGGGGCAGCAAAGGACAACACGCCCCTTTCTTTGAACGCTGCGTTATTTATACATATGAAGTCAAACGTACAAAGTGTGTGGATTTCCTCGACTTTTACAACAAGCAGTGATTGAAAGGACAATAGTAGCTACAAATCAGTGCCTTCCTTTGACTAATAGTGCTTTCATAAGTTCATAAGCATCACAAGTTAAAGACAGAAATCAGTTCGAAAAGAGAGACTCCTGCTCCCAGACGAGACTGAGAAGTATTTCCCCCAAACTTTCCAAAAACAACGGCATAAACCAGTTAAACTCGGAACGACAATATGTATTCTAATCAGTTAAAGTATTAAATGCACTAAATTGTTTTGTTTCGACACTCCAAACATTTTGAATTTAATTTTGTTTATACTTGTTGGACCTCTTAGCTTTTAGGCACTCTCAAATAGTTTTGGTCATGCTGAATTCAGAAGTAATTAAAACAGTCAGACACGCACAAAATGGTTTTAACAAAATGACATTGTCATATCTGCATAATACAGCGGGCTGAGTTTGTATGAATGGCCAAGAACAGGTAAATAAAACCTTTGATTTCATTTCAGCTTGAGTGTTTCTTAACAAAAGAGACATGGCTAAAGAAAGAGAACAGATATCAAAATGGAAATTTCCCTGGCTGTTTAATTGGATGGCCACTTTTACTTAACTTATCTGTGCAGCTCAACTCATTCACTGGAAGTGAACATTTCCAATTAGAGAAAATAACCATTTCCTCTCGGTTCAAAAGCAGGTCTTTTGCTGTGGTATTTAGTTATGATGGCATGTAGCAGTGTAAACAAACAAGACTCTCAGAGATGTCCTCTCTTAACCCTGCTGTCTGTCAACTGTGCATGTAAACACACATATAGCCTTGTAATATCACTTTCCCAGGTTATAAGACGTGCGCGCCAGTCAGAGTCACACTGTGTTCGATAATATAAAACATATACTTATTTATAGCTCAGAAAATGATCCTGGCACAAACAGCCGCCCTGGAGATCACCTCTAAGTAAGTCAATATGACATGAATGATGATGAACGACATTTTAAACGGCACACTGTTACAATCTTAACAATATTGCAAGCTGAGTTAAGAACAAATGATTTCGTCCAGTATAGCCTCAGAATAATGGAAAAAGGTCCTACATTATTGCCCATTTTTTCCTGGAAGCTATAGAGACTGACATTAATCCCAACTGTCTGTAAAATTGAAGCAATAAAAACCACAAGCAGTGGCATCAAATTTCACCATGGCAATGCTCCTCAAAAATATAGATCCACAGACAAACAATGATATACTTGATTGTTTCAGTAAAGAAACCATGGACTCTGCATTCCCTTTGTTGTACATAAGAGAGACATTACACCAATGGTGGAATGTGACCTCATTTGCTGCAAAGAGGAAATTTAATTAACAGAGCAAACAGCGTCTGCCAATATTCCTCCGTAGAGACAGCAGAGGAGAAGAAACACCTTTCACAAAAACCTGCAATACTGTCTTAAGACCGGACCAACAGTTGGACACATAACACCAACCCTCTGTGAGGCTTTTAAGTCAGCGCTTTTAGACATCTTTAATTGAGGATACACTGCACATAACATAACCAATGCACAAAGAAACATCAGGTCATGAAAGGTGCACAGAGGGAGTTTGGACAACAGAAACCATTAGTGCACTCTGTGCTTCAGCAGAGTAAAAACTCCTCTCATATCATCACTAACATTATCAGCCTGTTTTGTCTCAACTTGGAAAATTGCTCACTTCACTTCATCGTTGTTCTTCTTTGCTGCTCTTGTTGTGCCAAAGTAAACTGAAAATCCTCTGAGGAGCTATGTGCGTTTTTTAAATCCAACATAGTTAATCTCGTGGCCAGATTTACTTTAATACACATAGTAATAATAACTGCTCACGCCTCACATTGGTACTGTGACTTAAGGAGATACTTGACATGCAAATATGGAGGCAAGGGAATGAATAGTTTGAGAACTTCTAAATAAAAACTAATTTCATTTCACTTTGAGTGTTTCTTAAAGGTTCTCAACGCAACATTCAGAATAATAAGCATTAAACAACTATTAGCTATGTAAAGGCTGCACCTGCACATGCAGTCATGAATCAGTTAGTGAACGTGCAGCGTGGCGAAACTGAGCTGAAAAACGAGTCCGAGCTGCTGCCCAGAGACAGACTCAGCCTCAAGTAACTGAGCTAACACAGTAGCACACAAGCTAAAAGAGGTTTTCAGTCAACGGTTGCGTACCGAATGCAGGAGAACTAATGAGAGTCCAGGCTGCTGCGTCGACGGGGGGGTGGGGAGGCAGGCACATTTGCATTGACCTGAGATGCTGAGATATCATAACAAGAACTTTTAAAGGTGCAATCTATGATGTAAATGTTAACAAAAGGGCAGCCTCACCACAAAAATAAAATAAAAAAAGCTTCTAGTATCACACTAAAATTGATTAGCAGAGCCTTTAAGCACCTGATCCTGAGCTTTAAATCGTAAATATTTCTCTGTGAAATGTCCGGAACTGAATAAGCAACAGTGAGAAGTGAGAAAAGACTCATTACCGTGTGGATGTGGGTTGAGATTTGATTGACAGTCACCAAATAACTGTTGTTATATTCTGGTATTATGCCATTGGTGCTGAATACAGAAATCTCTAATGTCAATAAAAGTTCAAACTTTGGCAGAAAATATTGTGTTAATGTGGGATCCCGCCACTCACAGTAGCAGGCACATTGAGAATTTAAGTGCTTTTAAGGGCTTTTAATACAGTGTAAACACTTAATCAGAAATAATAGCCTGGATTCACTTGTTGTTAAGTGCTTGTTAACATCATTAATACCTTGTTAACATGACAGAGCAGCTGTATGATCAGTTCATTAGCACACAAAAGATTAGATACAAACTTCCAACATAAGAGTGAATTTATCTTAAATTTAAGTAGTCAAAAATAAGGAGGAGGATTTGGCTAAAGAACCTTAGAAATAGATTTGTCTGGCTAATTGGATGCCTCCAACGTGTTCAAGCTAATTGAGCACTTATAGTCAGGTGTGTGTAAACAGTATGGAAGTAAAGGATGTTTGATTGAATTAATGCATCACCTCTGAGCTTTGCTAAATACTCCCTGAGCTGTTTTGACCTTTCGTTGCCTTTACAATGTGCTAACATCCCACAACTTGTGTGAGAACAACACCTTCACATGCCAAGCAGCGATGGAGCTGGTGCTCTATTACCCATGTAGCCCATCCATGGTTAGCATTATTATTCCTCTATGTGCTCTACCTGAGACTGAAAACGCTTCCAGAGAGGACCAGCTTTACTGCATCGCTGGTGCACTGATGGCTGAGTGGACTGATTTGTTTGCCCTGGGAATTGTTCATGTGCTATCAAGAACGAATAAAACACACAGAAAAAGCCCAGACTGCTTGTACTGGAAGCACATCATCTCCTGTCAGAATAAAAAAAGAACAGAACAATAGATAGCCGCACTAAATGTCACTATATCTATATGTTTTCTAATTCTTAATCTTTTATGTAGAAGCATAATTGGTTTCTGTGATATTAAATTCATAGCTAAAGTGAGCAGCATCCAAACTTCGGTAAACAATTTTAAGCCTAATTTGGTATGAGACATGACTGGCCCAGTGGCAGTGTGCAACTCCAATTATGATAAGGATTAAGCACATGCAATCAAAAGATAGAACAAGATAATGTGCAAAGATACATTTGGCAAGCAAGCAATTAATTGGAGAAGCATGACACCCTGCCTGCAAAAGATGAGGCGGAAGATGATGTTTCAGCACTTCAATATTATTAATGGCAAAGACTACTGATTTCTCCCTGTTCCTGTGAATTGGCCGCACTCATCGCAGGAAAGGCTGTCTGTATGATTTGGAGGAGCCAGACGGAGCTGTCAGGGAGTCCACTGCGTTTGGTGGTCGCTGTCTGTAACTGCTGTCTGTGCCGAGTGAACCCAGGAGGCAGAAAATGACCGAGTTCACAAGTTGATTAATGAGTGTGCTGCCACCAGTTGTCAAAATCTGACACTGATTTTGAAGCTTCAAGGTTTTTTTTTTTTTTTTATGAGGCAAAAAATAAAATGCTACATCTTTTGATGAATCAATTTGCTGCAGAAATTTAATTATCATTCGTGCAGGACTGGTTGTGAATACATATTTAAGGGAATGTGCGCTGGCGGGACTCAAGAGCCAATAAAGTATATCAGGAAGTTTTGCAGAATTGATGTGATGTGAGCACATCAAGCTCTGATCCTGACAAATATAATGACAGACCTGGTATTCACTTTGCAGGAGAAATGGTTCCAGAGTGGTGGTAGTGATGATAGCATATGTTGAATCTGTTTAGCTGCCGACCGTCCAACTGTTAGGAGAGATGATGAGATTAATTAGGAGTGGGATGGCTACTGAGGGAGAGATGAAGCTGTCATTATACAGTAGGTGTTGAGTAATGATGACTGCCTTGTCTTTAGCCTCGGCGAGGATGTCTCCGCCGCGCTTTTAACTCTGACCCAATTAATACCCCAGGTAAACAGGCTCCTGCTGCGGTCACGAGCTTATTCCTCCCGAGATTACCAGTGAAATGAAGCTGTACATTTTATCTGTGCATCATGGTTGGAAAGTCAACTTGACAGAACACGGGGCACTTGATAAACAGTCTATCTAGGGCACACACTGTACAGCAGGTCTCTCAGGGGGGCTAGACAAAACCCAAGACATTACAGAGAAACCCAAAGCAAATTATCCTGACATGGATGAAACAATAGCAAATTGGACAAATGATATAATTTGAGTCATATAGGCCCCAGCAGAGTCTGGTTGTTTCTTGCACTCGGAGGGATTTGGAAACAAGAATAGCGTTTGATGGTAAAGGT
This sequence comes from Pempheris klunzingeri, assembly GCF_042242105.1. Classification (NCBI taxonomy): domain Eukaryota; kingdom Metazoa; phylum Chordata; class Actinopteri; order Acropomatiformes; family Pempheridae; genus Pempheris; species Pempheris klunzingeri. The sequence continues at coordinate 23,668,643 of NC_092028.1, read as the reverse complement.
CAGGAAACAGAGGTGGTCCCTGCATGGTTTCCATAGGAAGACCTCGTGTCCCTGTGAAACACCCCCACCACCAAATGTATTCATTATTTTCCTCCTGTTTTGAGACGTGCCTCGCATGAGAGGAATGCTGCTTTCATTATTCAGAAGTGTCTCCTTTTGGTCTCGGCTCAAAATACAAAGAGATTTGAGGGAGGCCTGTCTCGTTTCCTACATGCTGTAAATGGTGTTTGTGTGTTTCTGACACCAGGCGCTGCTGCTTGATATCTTCGCCGTCACGTAGCTTCGAGAAATAGATGCAAAGAAAAATCAATTTACAGTACACCTTCTGATTCTAAACATGTCACGTCTCCACTTGGCCAGTTAATTAGACTTGATTAACCATGAGGGAACGGAGTGATGTAAATGTGACTTTCCACTTAAAAATCAATTACGTTTTTTTGTAAGTCAGAGGAACAAATGTGTTAAATAAGTTCAGAGGGACAGAGGGCTCTCTGGGATTTAAAATTCCTCAACTGGTGTATGGATGTCTCCTTGGTAAGGAGGTGGTAGGTTGGGGAAATCTTAGTCTAGACTGAGTGTGCACTTTTCAGCAGGAGGGAGCCTCAGCGAGTCATTAATCACCCGCCACTGGCACAGAAAACCTTCTGCCCCTCATAAGGGCAAAATAACCTCTAACAATGAGAGGAACTAAGTGGCCAGAGACAATGGGATATTGCGTGGTAGTTTATGTCCCTCTCATAAGCGGCCCAGCCAGCCTCAGAAGATGGAGCGGCCATTCGATGCAGCAGCCTGACTGTACGCAGCAGCGGGGAGTGACATTACATGGTCGGCCCCAGTGAAGCGGCCTACAGATTCAGAAGTGCATAGTAGAGCGTGTGTCGTTTCTCACAATGAAACTGACCCTCGGTAGCATCATTACATGCACATTTGGAGCTGGAAAACTAAAAACAAGCTACTGCAATAAGAAAACTGCCGAGTTTAATGGCATGAAAAACGTATAATATCAAACTTCAGCTGAAGTCAGATGGCACCATTCACCACTGCAAACATGACACCAATCTTGGTTTTGTTTTTTTACTTGTGATTTATTTCTACAGGCAAAGATTGCACGGGCTGTGGTGGATGAAGTATTAAGATTATTTAAGTAAAAGTAGCAAATCCACCCTGTAAAAATACTGCATTCAAAATGTCGGTTAAAGTGGCCAAAAAGTGTAAAAGCAGTGAAAGAGGCTGCTTGTAAATGATCAGAAACACTCAAATCTGCAGCTCCCATCGGCTTTACAGAGTTTAATAGTTTCAGTTTACTGTTTTCAGTGAAAAAAACCTTTAAAAACCTACACCACAGTGAGTAAATAGCTGGTTTACATAAATAAAGTGGTCCCCTGGTCACAGAATCTCAAAAACTCAAAAAGTTTAAGATTGCAAACGTTGAATATATTGCCAGGTGGCCAGAAACGGATCTCCAATGTGTCACCATGTGTTCATAACCTGCTTCCACTGCCACAAACTGTCCAAAATAATCAGTTGTAGCAGGATTAAGCCAAAGTATGTTGGTATTATTAGCTAAATGTACGTTAAATACCAAAAGTAAAACAGCTGAATGCAGAATAATGGCCCCTGTTATTGTTATACTGTTATTTATTATATTAGCATTGTAGAGGAGAAGTTCATTTAATCTGTTTAATCTGTATTGTAATCCCATCATGTGTTCTGTAGTGGAGGTAAATATGAAGTAAAGTTCATGCGCCACATATTGGTACTTAAAGGAATAGCGCGACATTTTTGGAAAACTAGGGAGAACAGCTGAAACAGAAACAAATCAGATATAATGTCTTTATTAAGGATCTTTAGATGTTCTGGTAGTCAAATTTCATTATCTTTGGACAGATCCAGACGAGCTGTTTCCCCGTGTTTGCACTCTTTGCTCTAAACTAAGCTAACTTGCTGCATGCTGCAGTCTTGTATTCAACAGACAGACATGAGGTTTGGAGGTTCGAGGCAATCCTCTCATCTAATTCCCAAAATGCCAAACTATTCCTTCGATTACAGCACTTGTAAATATAGCCTACTTTGTTATGCTCCACCAGTGGAGATGAATGGCACTTCATTTTATTTTAATCATCACACTGCCAGATTTTAAAAACATGGTGTTGTCAAAGATTATAAGACACTGTCAAAGTTATTTTCTTGTCTGACAACAGAGGTGAATGATACTGAATTTCAGCACTCTTCATATTTATCGTTTCCCTCCCCAGTTAAGTCTGTGTTAGTGAGCGCACACAGCTGTCACCGGAAAACAAAAGAGCCGAGTTTGTTCTGCTCCCTAAATTGTGTTGTCAGTATCATCGTACTGCACCTCCTCAGTGAGAATGAACTGGGTGGAGGGGGGGTGACAGATTTGACAGAGTGAGACTCCAGGATGAGTTCTTGTGGTACAGTGAAACAGCGAAACAGCTCATTTGATTATGAATCCTCAAACACACAGCTGTAGCCTTCGTATCCACAAGGCAATTCATTCTTTGGCAGCGGGACACGGGGGCTCGTTTAAATATTTGGTCATGTTTTAGCGTTTTTCCTTTATGTGGCAGGAGTGACGTGTGAATTCTTACATTAAGAGATGCTCATCTTTGCCATTGATTGTATTAATCCCCTGTTTAATCTACATGTATGTCACAGGAATTTAGCACCCGAGAGATGAATGATTACCACAAAATAAAAAAAAGCCCTGAGAAACAGGACCTACAGCTTTAACACACATTTGCATCACAGATCTCATGAAGGCCTGAAGCTGATTGATTAATAGAGACAGAGCATGCCAAGCCATATCAGGGCCCCTGCACAGGTTAAGTGGTGCTAAGATTGTTTTATATAGTCTGTGATTAGAGGATGAGGAAAGAGAGTTTGATCTCTCAGACTTGTTGACCCCCTAATCACAGGGGGTCTTTCGATCCAACCTGCCCCTACAACTTCAATCAGACACACTCCTGAGAGTTAGAAACTGGCAGCGGGGAAAAGGAAACACTAACAGGGGCGCGAGATTTATATTTTCATATCAGATAATCATGGGAATTCATATACAGGTATTTATTTAAAAGATTAAGACATTACAAGCTGCCAGCTAACTGATGTTTTTTTAAGGGTTTCCAGGGACAATGTCCATTAACAGTCATCAGCCATTGTTGTAGTCGTCTGACTTTTAGGACTCCTGTCATATAAACGTGCCTCAGGCCCATTTATATGGAGCCATCATCATAACTTTAGGTTTGGTGAATAGCCCTTTACACTCATTCCTAAAGCTAAAGCATTTAATGTTTTAATGACTTTAGTTTAGTTTTGCTCTTTTTGATATCCTTTCCTCTACAAATCACTGCAGCAGCAGTGGCATAAAACATACAACTTGCCTCTAAGACCTCTGTAATCACTCTCTAAGGAGTAATCCTGCTGGCGGTTGATATTTTCAGTTGCATTTGCGCTCAAGTGTCAATGAAATGCTCGAAATCCCAGAGATGAATGCACACTTTGTGAGGCGCTACGTGATTTTAAAACCTGATATGTGTTAGTATGTGAAAGTTTTCATGGGATAGCCAGATCAGGAAACACAAAGGTTTTAAGGTTTTTCTGTAATTTGCAAAAATCTCTCTCCAGAGTGCAACATAATTATCTACATCATCAAAAGCAATTATGGATGCATAAATTGAATGCATGTCTACATCCCCATTGTGCCTTGCATATTTGTCCCTTGCACAGATAACTCAGCATTAACATCACAATGGAGGGGAAATAATGGAGTTGCCCAGCTGGGGTTAAAGGGACATGACAATAAGTGTGACAAGCCTCAGTCAGATGCTTGGCACAGAGAAAAAAACAACTTTTCATCCCTTTCAAATGTGGGCGTATAGAGTCAAATGAATCACAGGCATCTTGGCTTCAGAGATGAGCTGCCACCCTAAACATTAACTTAGCATCAACATAAATATACTCAGCACCTAAGGGAGGACGTCGGCATTCAAATACACTGTTTTGTACATTCAGACAGCTAAAAACCTTAATAACAAGAAGAAGAACTACAACTTTAGGCACTGGTACCAATGACTGGATGGAGGCTGGTTGCTCTTATTGTACTGAATGTCCCTTTGGACAGCACAAGTCAAAGTAATGAAAGACAGAAGGTTCTTATGTAGCACAACGATCATGAGCTTTTTAGGCTAAAATGTTTTAGTGTTACCACATGAACAGACCTCAACTTTACATCTCTGCGTCTGCAGCGACGAATCTATCACTGCTCACTTCTAATTTCTATACTGTCCGCTGCCAGTTTGCATCAGAATAAAGACTTTTAAGACTTTAAGACTTTCTCTTTATGCCCCTTGTGCTTATACTTCAATTTGGACACTGTACTTCCAAGAAACATGACAACACCAGTCACGTCAGCAAATGCCCAAAACTAACATATCCCTGCGTTTAAGGAAAAAGCCGTCAAGAGGTCGTACAAATTCTTGTCCCTCGGGGGCAAAAGAGGAAATAGCGTAAAGTTATCGTCGATCTTTCCTGAGTCTGACTCACAGGAAGGAGGCTGAGGGTGTAAGCCTGCCATTGGTCGACAGTTTTCTCCATCGCTTCCACGATCTGTGCGTTACTGTTTTAAAGTCCCTGTCGTCATGTGAAGCAACAATAACAACCTCCGGGCTCGTAGAGTCGATTCTTTTAGCTCATGGCAGCAGTATGCACCACTGACATCGGTTTGAGCCACGTACCCATCCATTCCTAGGTGATACGAGCTTCTGCTGTATGTTTAATAATGTTCTGCAGGAGCTGCGTACAGCTGTTAAACCATCTGTGCCTTTAAGAGCCCAGTGAGCTCCTCCACATCTAAAGTAGAGACAAGCTTCACCTCTACAATCAAAGTTTGCTTGTCTTTTCTTTTTTTATCAGTAAAAGTCTAATCACAGAGTTGACATACTGTACGTGTTTTATTGTTTTATGTTCTTTTGAGAGAATTTAGCCATTTCATTGCCAGGCCTCTCCTCCCCAAACACAAACAGTTCTTAAGTCTGTTTGCTTTTTTCTGCAGGAAACAGCCCACAGTACACAGTCGTGCTCAAACTGCAGTTATTTTACACGACAGGGACAGAAATATGCCAAACACAGCTACTGCTTGCAAGTAAATGAACAACATATTCAATATTTTGATAACAAAGAAGGAATATTAACTGTTTGTGATTAAAGTAATTATTTTTAAGCCTCTTGAGAATCCCAGAAATTATTTTTCACTGCTTTTATCAGAGGACCAAATTCCTCCGCAGACTCTTAAAATAAAGAGTTCCAAACTGACTGTTTCCAGACGAACTCTAAATGATTTGGATGTAAATATTCAGACACACTCCAGTGACTTCAAGTCAGCTGTTTAATCATTTGTAAGTTAAAAAAAAAAAAAAGAAAAACTCCAGGCTGAACCTCGGCTCTTTACATTCTTCCTTCCTGAGTCTCCAAAGATAAAAAGTGAATTGATCAACAGAACAAAACGCATTCAGAAATGTTTAATAATTGGACTTGTCATTCAGAAGTTGGTATTTCTCAGTAAGTGAAGAAATTTCGTGAGATGATGGATCGTCAAACAATTCATCCTCTGATCTAACATCCTTATCCTCCAGCAACAGGAAATGATAAATACCTCAAAATGCTTGATCCACATTATTATCACAGCTCATTGCGCTCGACTTGTTTCAGGCCTTTTTACTGGGATGCAGTCGGCACACCAGGACTCCTTCTCCTCAGCTGAGACACTCTGAGAATCCCTGGCAGCTCATATATCAAGGGAGATCCTCACAGCAGCGCTCCTCTTCCTTTTTCAATGCACAGGGTAAGTATTTTAATTAGTTGGCTAATTGTCTAAGTAATTGGAAGACAACTTAGCTCAAAGAGTAATCAATCTCTACAGGGCTGTGTTCTATCACATCAAAGGATCTGTAATTAACACTGCAAACCATGGGATGGTCTTTGACTGAGCTCGATAGCGTGGGGGCGTACGATCACAGATAACACAGAGGTTGAGGAGACGGATCTGGGAGGCCTCCAATGAGCACGGAGAGGTGTTATCATTTAGACACAACCAGAGTCAGACCCAAACACTTAAAAGGCAGAGACAGTCAGACCTTTATACGCTGGCTGTGATGCAAGAGTTGCACTCTGTAAACAAAAGACGGCTAAAGCCACTGGTTATTAAATACTGTGTGTCTCTGTCTGGCTCACGCACATCTGAGCAGCTTTTATTCTTTTAAATTCTGGAAAACAGTGTTTTTTATTGTTTTTATTGCAATAAAAAAAATTCAATATGAATGTCTTACTGCAAGGCTTGAACGTTCAAATGTGCGTTCTCCCCTTAAATTTCCCCAAAGAATATCTGTTAGCTTGATTTTGACAACAGAATTGGCAATTCATTAAATGTTTTCATATACCGAGTATCAATTTCACTTTGCAGCAAAGCTCACGCCAGGCATTAAAAAAAATTATACGTTTGGGATGAACGAGACTAATCATGTCTCGGATCCATCCATTTGAGGCCCCTTAATTTCCCCATTGTAGAAAACAAGACGTATAATGAACAATTATACATAAAGTCAATTTCAGTGTTGTGCAGAAGACTTAATTAAAATTACTAATGAAAAAAAGGACTGCTTACAGTGTGGAAGTTTACTCATCAATTTCAAAATGAGTAAATGCTTTGTCTTCACGGACCCTAATGAAAATGACCTAACTGGCAGCTTACTATATATATATATATATATTATATATATATATATATATATATATATATTTTATTTATTTATTTTTTCTTCCAAACAATCATTAGGAATAAAATGAGTAACCACACGCCCGTCTTGTTATTCACTCTGAAAAGAATTTGGCATAATTGGCCAAATTGTGGAAGGAAGCAGCAGCTAAACATCAATACCATTACATTATTGTGGGACAACGTATCATATTATCAATTAGCAAATGCATTCAAAATGCCGAAATGAATGTCATGCTTGTGGCAGCAGCCTAAAATGGATAATTATGGTGAAACATCCAGAGGAGAGCAGTCATTGGAAGACATGATATTCCCTGAAGTGGTCCCCTCCCCCTCCGGCCCCGTGCTTCCCGCCGCAAGGCACAATCCACACCGTGGCACTGACAGATTGACAAATAAGGTTAATAAGTACTTTCCACCTCTCCTAAAGGCTAATCAAATATTAATCCTTGAGGTGTGGTCAGCAGAAAAAAAAACAACAAACAATTGGTAGAAGGGAATTGATCGAATTGATTCTCTCTCGTAATGCTGGGGGCCGGGTAGCAGAAGAGGAGGAAGAGAAGGTGGGGAAGGGTTTTGGCTGTTGAGTTGGAACTGTAGGAATTCATTTCAGGCTGAGAATGGACAAATATTTGGATATAAGCGCTTAAAGCAATTTCAATTTTAATCCATCTCCACGTTCTGGTGGCTCAGTAGGGGCAGTTTATACACCTCATGCTCGCAGTATTGTGGCTGTGAATGTGGCTCATGACCCCCCTCCTACACACACACACACCCACACACACACACACACACATAACCTCCCAAAGACAATAGTTTTCATGTCATTCTCCAATGTGCACTGAAAACCTTTAACAGCCAAAGAATCTATCTTTAGAATTGAATGTGACAACAACAACAACAAAAGAAAAGGGTGAGCAGAGAGTTTAGCTGGTAAAACAACAGAATAAATATAAATATGAATAAGATTTTTATAAATTCCACCTTGTTCACACTGGGGCAGGAATCGAAAAATGGGACCCTTAAAAAACATACTATTGGTGACAAATTTGAATTTTACACAAATCTCTCTTCCCCCCTCAAACAGTTTTCACTAATCGGAAGCCTCGGGACATCTCGAGGCCTAGTGGACCATGTGAGCAGAGCCATGTACTGATAGGGCAAAATTGGATCCAGTGAGAATGCAAAGAAGCTTATCAACCAACACTTCCAGGCAGTGCTCTCTGCAAGAGCATATGTCAACATCATTTATTAGATGTGGCCAGGGACTAAATTATGTATGATCACAAAACGAGAAAAAAAAAAAAAGAAAAAAGGGGGGAAAATAGGATCACACGCAGCAGGTGGATAGAATAATATTTGGAGAGAATATGAAATTATTAATAGAGCCCCTTAAGGGAGAATATTTGTTAACATTAACCGGTGAGTCATTTGTAATGCTTCGAGTCTATAATTAATCATATTGGACTTTTCAGAATCACATATAGTGTTAAGTGAATGTTTCATTTGCTCTCCTGTTTTGAGAGGAGCGATCCATATTATTATTATCATTATTATTATTATTATCATCATCATATGTCACATATAACTCTACATGAATGTACAAATACGACAAGAGGCAAATCAAACACGTTCAAATTGCATCCAGTAAATTGTGTTTCCAAAAAAAAAATAAAAAAAAGCGGATGTGGAATTTAAAAACCTGTTAACTGTATTTCCTTCACTCCAGCCAAACATATACTAAGTAGCTTTAATATTGCTAGATGAGCAATCTCTCAAGCAAAATACTCTTCAGAGATACTATGTAATTGACTCCACATCTAACAGTATGGAACAAATCCCACTAGCAGAGGGAGTTGACAAATTGCATTAAAAACACTCAATTGGGCCAGGATTGGATAGAAGCTCATGTTCCTCCTTATCCCATTAAACATGAAACAGTTTAATCTCTAAAACTTGCTGACATATGGGGAAACGCTTAAGCGCGCGGCCTGTATTTGATTTGCGGAAGAAAATCAAGGCACAACAACATGGCCTCCGAACGACTGTGCGCTTACTGTGTGTGCGTAACACGTGTAGACAAGGGCACAATTTACACTTACCTCAACGTAGAAATAGCATTATTTTAATCAACGTCAATTACGGCGTCGTGTAATAGCGGGCTAACAGCGAAACCTTAGACATGCATATCATTTGTTTCAGCCTGCTCAAAGTGGGAAACATTAAAGCGACTCAAACTGTCAAATCATCCAAGTTTCTTCCTCAATAGCTTACCCGATTTGAACATGTTCCGCTTCCTTTCATGACATGTAAACAGGTTTTGACATGGGTCTAGTTAAATGTGTAAGACATGCTGAAAAAAAGGAAAGGGAAATGCCTGTGCAAAAAAAAAAAACCAAACCTGTCAACACACAGTACCTGCTTTAAATCTGTTCCCCATTTCAGGCAATCTGTGGGAACCAGGCCTGTGGAGTCTAATCCTGTTTTCATCCGTACCCCCCCCAACACCCCCCTCATCTGTATCACACTTTCAATTCCACTTGCTGGTGCCTTTGTGTGATTTTCATTTGATCTCGCTTTTAAAATTCAAAATCTATTCAAGGTTTTTTTAGTTGGATTCATGCTGTTGCCGTGAAGCCCTATTTATGTTCTAGATTTGGAATTGCAAATCAAGACTGTGTGATTTAGGGGGAATGGAAGTCCAAAATTCCCCGGCATCACCTTTTATGATTCTGTAGGTTTAAAATGTTAACAAGGGTGTTTTAGCAAGCTGATTTGTGCAGTATCAGCCTGTCTCTGGCTGTGTGTGTGTGTGCAGAGGACTCTGATTGTGTCAGACAATAGTCATGGTAAACTTACTGTTATTTACCGAGTCTGGTAGTCGGTGGCACAGAGGCACAGTGTTGTTCTTAATTCTGAGGCCTAGACGTGTGTGTGCACCACGTCCACAGCATCAAGCACACTATTGTTGATAATGCTCGATTTTAGCATGTGTTTATAGAAATGTAATTATTATTTCAAATCTGAAAACTTTAGACGGTAAAAATATTTTTTTCCATGGATTTGTTGTTGGTTTTATTTTTTGTTATTGAACAAAAGTTGTCACATATTTTTACTCTTTTAAAAAACTTATTTTTAGCTCTACAATGCGTCTCCTGCATGTTTACGTCCCATGTTTCCAGTAGAAACACCACCACGAGGCGACAGACCACATTTCTAATCTGATTTGCACTGATTCCTTTAATTTCTTTAAACGTTGTGGCATTGTGGAGAGACATTATGCATGTTGGTTATTCCTAGCTATACTTCAGTTCATCATTTTTCCTGCATGACTGTACCTGAGCCCCGCAGGTGTGACAGGACACTTCTTAATGCAGCATCTCTTTGGATGGTTTAACAGAATATGCAGTTACACGCCATGAGGCATCAGGGATCCTGTAAGAGCCGTGAACAGAGTTGTTAAAAGTCATCACTGAGGAGTTCTGCGCACACACAAACGCCTCGTGCCATCGCTGGCTCCAAAGTCTCAACAAGCTGTAGGATTTTCAGATCTTAGCGACAACAATGAAACAAAAGCACCAAGATAATCAGATGGAGTATAAACACAAGATATCTCAGATGACTGCTGAGAAATAACCTTTTCATTTCAAACAGTGCTGCAAAATGTCACCATCATATTGCATTGTGTTGTTAAGAGAAGCATCTGCAAGTACTGTAGAGCAACTTCAGATACTCTGATCAAAAGTATGAGAAGCCTTTAAAACCATATATAATTTCTCTGCTGCAGTAGAACGGGACGGTTTGAGAAAACAAAAACACTCTGAATTGATTTTCCCTTAGACTTAACTCAGATATTATAGTGATATCAATGGGACAATATCAATATCGACCAAATTAATAACCTCCCCGGCTGTGCTGCACCTCTATCTCTTCAGAGTCTCTAAGAAATAGTGAGAAAACAAACTTTGGATCCATTGAATAAATTCCTCTGAGAATGCAAAGAAATGTAATATTGCTGCAGACTCTCATCTGCCGTGCAAATAAATGGTTACTTGTGCACTCAGATATGACTCTAAAGAGCACATCACAGAGAGTCCACATTGGGCCGATTCATATTCCTGAATCACAGACGTTAACATTAAAAAAAAGATACCCGTGGTTGTTTTTCAAATGTCAAGGCATAATAAACAACTGAATATATTTCTATGTGAGTGTTTCAGCACAGCGGCCTGTTGTGTGTCTGAAGCTTGAGCTTCACTATGTGTGTGTGAGCCTTTGATAATCAGTCTTGAAGTCATATTTGTTTTGGAATAAGTTAGAAGTGATAATCGTATTATGAGAAAACTGTATATCTGCTTATCGGAGAATATTGCTGCCCTACTTGATGCCCAGTGAAGGATTTAGTTGAGTATTATGAACTCAGCCATAGCAAGCCCCCCCCGTCCTGTGATTATCTTAACAAGGTGCTGACAGACACTCACTGCTGACATTTCTGTTGATACTGGCAGTGAAAAGGACAGCAACGGCAGAGACTTACGTTGCTTACAGGACTTACACAGATGCATTTTCCTCTTTGTTGGCCTGTGTTGTAGGACTTAGCGTATCATCTGCACTTGAATGAGCTGCGGTACTGACCTGTCGTGACAGCCCAGGATCGTACATCAGGGCTGTTTCCTTTCTGTCATCACAGTTGTGTGGTCAGGCCTGACACCTGGAACAGCTGAAACATCACAAATGCAAAATGTAAAAGCCCCATTGTAGAGTCGTATGTCAAAAAGTAGTGCGTGTAATGGATAGAGGGTCACAGTGTCGCTGTTTTTCACATTGCGGTCTGATCCTAACCTGATTGGTTTCTGTTAGAAGATATTATTAGAATAGACACAGACCCTACTTTCCATAAAATAACAGGTGAGGTTAATGGCAAATGATTTGTTGCATTAAAACCACAGCTTTTGTATCTCTCTCAGTTTTTTTTTGCCCTAATGGATTTTATTTTACTGAATATTCTCTGAAAGCATACATAATTCTCTGTGAAAGCAAATCTATTTTTCATGAATACAAAGCAATATTAAAAGCACAACTTAAGAGACTTTGAATTAATAATTTTGTATTACCAAATGTGAAAAATGCACAATTAAGAACATTTTTTCACACCCTCCTGTGTGGTAGCGTGGATGATCTACTGTATTTTTATACTCTTAAGACAAATCTTTACTTGTTACACAGTCCTCTCACAACAGCATCACGTATGGGACACTGAGGTTAGGTGGCACACAAGGGCGGTGCCAGCTATTTTGCAATTAGACGCATGAAAGTTACAGTTTGTGAATAAACATAAAAAAAAAAAAAACATTTTTGGTGCCAATAAAGAAAATACAGAATATCACCAAGCCTATTCTTTAACCTACAGGTCACTTTCAGTACCAACAATGTCACTTTTGGCCTTCAGCAGCCCAGTAAGTCACCCACAAAGTGCACTGGACCGACAATCAGCGACTCATTTAATGGGTCTTGGTTGTAGCAGCAGGCTGAACCATCGGCGAGGTCGACTGGCACATCGCTTCTGCTGCCCAGAGCCTTTGCTGTCTTTTGTTAATGCCGTATTTAAATCAAAACGCAATGCATTTTCACATGTGTAGAAGCTGTGCAGAGTTACGACGTGATTTACTGATGCATACTTTAAACCTGTGTTAGTCCAGTGTAGTCTGTCACCAAGCTTTTCTACCTGAAGCACATACCGTCATGGCTGTGGCGCCGGCGTTTCCCGTGACATTTGGAGGTTAATTTGCATCGGTTTCATGGTCATTTATCGATGGAGGGTTCAGAAATTAGCATTCACCACGCTTTTTATTGACAGAAGTGTTTAATAACCCATCAAATCAAACAGGATGGTCAGCCAGGAAATGCTTCTGTGCAGACAGAATATGATCCAGTCAAACTGCATAGCTTTTAGTTCAAAGCAGAGTGTTCGATGATTGAAGTCTTGATGCCGAAGCCCAGAAGTTTCTGTGAATTAATTTTAGTAAATCATGCTAGGCATTGTGACAGATTCATGCCAGGGAGGCTTTGTGGTAAATATTCTGTAGGACGTGATGCCTGATGCTGGGCTAATGTGTGCGGAGGGATTTGCAGATGACGAACCTGCATGAGCTGCTTTGATCCAGATGGACCTGGTCAATGTAGTGGAGACAGATGAGGGAGGAGGAAGGAGAGGTTTCTTGTTCTCAACACAGGTTCCCCTTCATTTTGACATATTTACGGGCCTCTGTTACATCTCTTTTCACCTCTACAGCCATGTTCTGCCCTGCCCCGCACGTCCTTTTCCCCAACTTTGGCACGTTGATTTAAGCACGAGTGAAATTATTACCTTTTTTGGCTGAATGAATGACGACTCTCTCTCTGAGAGGCTACAGGGGAAGTATGTAGGCTATAGAACAACGTACCAAGTTCACGTGTATCGCCTTTGTAGAGACTTTATTCATCAGGCAAAATGCTCGTATTAGCTGTAAAAGCTGAGCAAAATCATGTGCATTTTTGTCTAGGAAATTAGTTCAAGCCCATAAAATACATTGCACGTAATTTTTGTGATCTCTTTTCTAATTCCCAGCTTCCTCCTCCACTCTTATCTTCCTCTAACCACTGTTGTGCTCAAGTGTGTATAATGTCACATCCACAGATTCACACGGCATGTCACCAACTCGGAGTGAAATATACTTATGTTCAAAGGAGCCCTAATGTGGAGTGATGTGTGGGCCTACAGTAGCCTCAGAGCCGTTGACACACAGCTGTCTTTGCTATAAATCTTGCAAATCCACGAAAAAGAATTGGAAAAAAAAACCTCCGTCTCTCTCTCTCTCTCTTGCATGAGATTTCTATGAGTGGTAAATTGCTTCAGCTCTAAAAGTAAGTGTGGTAAGAGTCGTTCTATACACGCCACTATTGAGCAAATCATTTAAGGAGGAAAAGCAGTCAAAGCTACAATTGCAGTTCTAATAACACGGAGCAATTCTTTTAGATTACGCCTGTGTGACCAAATTTAAATAAGTAAACAAATCTGACTTCTAACATATAGTTACTGGACAAGGTTAATCCTGCAGGTTAATAAATACAATGCCTTCCCCTCTTAATAGCATGCATGGCCTCGTCAGAGTTCCTTTATCTACAAGCTTTGTCTGTGAGGCCATTATATAATTATATCATTGCATTTGTCATTTGTGTTCACCCCTGGGGTGAAGAACAAATTAAAGCACTGAGTATGTTAGCTTTATAAGCAGAATGTCTGCAACACAAACCATAACAAAAGTTCATATTTTCTGTGTAATGAATGTTACATTATTTATACTATGAATTATGGATGAACTTGAGCAGACCTGCACAGCCCTGCATAGGATGGCTTGTAATCAATCCTTGTCTGATGGACCTCTCCGACAAACAGTTATTGGAGGTTACTCTGTCTCAAGCCTTCTTGGAGAAACCCAACTAAACAGAGCAATAATACGAGCTATTATTACCTGCATACAAGGTGTAAATTACACTTCTGTTCACATAAAATTCATTGCAAGCGTTTTGGGAATAAATATTAAGATATTGTAGCTGTGGTGATTTAAAGATTGTGGCAACAGAGATTAAGCAGTTGACTGATTTGGTGACGTTGAAAGGCTTATTGAAGCGAACTGTTAATACTTTTCACAAAATACTAAAGAGAATACACATTAAATGACAGCATCCTTTGAATTAATACACTTTGTAACTTCGCAGGCAGTGGCATAAGCACTGAGCTGAGATAGAGAGGAAACATTATTCATGGTGTTTTTCATCCTAACTCTACTTTATTAGCTTATTTGATTCCCCATTCTCCTCATAGTTGATTCAATACATTTCCTATTTGCATAAAACTGTCCGGTAAGATTATCTTCACTTATTCGATCTATCCTAAGAGTCACCTTGTTCAGGATCTTATATGAATAATGAGATTTTAAATTGGAAGACACTCACACAGAGAATGAGGCATTTACAGTTAATTCATCTCATTGAGTTACATTGCTTAGAGGTATTTGAGGGTTTAGATTTTCATTCAAGCATCATATTTAACAGTGTCTGCTTCCCCCACTTTACTGCCATTGAAATTTAAATGGCCTGAGCCTGACAGATCCAATATTGCGACCCACTGTTGCTATTTTCCTGGGAGGAAATATATTGTCAAAATCCGTATATTCAGAGAATGAGACGGCAAAAAGGAGTGATCACATGGAGCCCCTCATCATTGTGCTTTCCCCTTTTTACAAATATTACAATAGCACCAAACTCCATTCTTCATTGGCCTATTTATAGACACTGATACACATCTGAATGTCGCGGGGACGACTTCAGATCTGGAGAATCTGCTTTTATTAAATGACTTCAAAACAGTGGCGTGTCACTCATTAGTTTATGTAACAAAACAAATGTGTACAATGCATTCACACTCACAGTGATTGTACAGAGGGAAAGAGACAGAGAATGCGAGAGAGGGAAAGAGAGAGTGGGGGGAGGGGGGTTAATTGGCTTTTTATGACTCCAATTAAATAACATTATGCATATACTGGCTTAACGGCTTATATGTGGCCTCCATTAACAATGTCCTCTTGATTGGTTCTTGGGCTTAAGGTCTTCTCCAACTCAGGCAGCGCTCGTCATAGTGTTTAAACCCCGTATGTGGAGAAAAAGGCTTGTGACAGTTAGAGATTCCATACATGTGTGAATAATTTGAAAGGAAAACTGCAAATCTCGAAAAGATCAATGACCCTTTTCCCGAACCGACACAACCTGCAACAAGACCGCTTGAAAACGTTATCTGTCGGAGATGACAATTGAAAAAAATAAATCTCATCATTAAGGCCTCGGTGTGTTATCTTGAAAGCAAAGAGAGAAAAAAGAGAGAAAGAAAACAAGCATGTGCCTGTCCTGAAGCGGAGCTCCTGAGGTGTTAACTAATCTCTAGTGGCCAGTCTATGCACTGCCTCCTCTAATTGCTCCCTGTATTTCAGTCTGGTGTGAGAGCAGCCATTGTAGCGAGCGCCCAGTCAGCCCCCAGAGGTCTCACACCTTCATTATCACTCTTTATTGCAGAACCTTATACGGGCACTCGGCACCAAACAGCCTGCCCGTTAAAAATAGAGCCTTCTCCTCTCCTCTCCTTTTGGTGGTTTCAGTTTTAATTACTAACACAGAGCCAAAGCCAGAGTCCTCAGCAGGCCTGGCGTTTTTTGTTCACTAATTAAAGCGAGGATGGAGTTTATTGAAGGGACCCTGACTCTGCTCTCTCATCTATTATTAAGAGGGCAGGACAAATCATTTTCAAATTTATATGCTGAAACCTGTCCAGGGACAGGCACAGGGCGGTAAAGGTTGGGGGAAGGTGGGGTGAAATGGTGCTGAACACAAGGGAAGGTGGTTGAGACACTATGTATGAGGAGAGTGGAGGAGATCCTGAGGAAGAAGAAAAAATGCGTTAAACCAACTGTTATATAACACAACACGAAGGACGGAGGTGCAGCATGTTAATGCTAACTGTTGTACGTGGGAAAAGTTCCTGTGATGGCGCACACCTTAATTTTGCTCATTAAGGGATGAGAGTTTGGTGGAGCTGCAGCAGTTGTATTAGAAAAGATAATGGCATTGATTGGAGGACCCCCTCTGTGTGCTCTGTGTAAACAGTGGGCATAAATACCAAAACAGCAGGGCGGTAATGTGAGAGCACAGTGTCCAGCCAGATTGATGTTCTTAGTGATTCACTAACCCCCTCTGTCTAACATTCTTAATTGTCTAAACAGCCGCGACCCTGACAGCTGCACAGGTACCTCTCTGAGAGAACAAAAAGACAAGCCTGTGACTGGATACTTGGAAAGGTGCAAGACATTTGGCAGCAAAACATCAAGTAAAGCAGTAGAAACAGTTGAAATGTGCCTTTACACACATACTTTTATGTCATACAAATACTCTAAATCTGATGTTTATACAGATTTTTTAGCAAAAATATGTCAAAGCGAGATATAAAACGATCATGAAGTCAAGGATTCTTGTTTTTGCGTGGGAATTATCGCAGGTAATATTGATGGAAAAGTATGTATGTATATACATATGATGTAAGTGAATCCATATTGTTTAATTGCAGAGCCAGTTAGCCAACTTTGTAACAAAACTGTTAATACAGGAAAGGGTTTATGGAGCCTAAGAGAAAACTAATAAGCTGGTTGGTGAGGAGAAATCCTGCAAACCCATTTTTTTTATTTTTTTTTTACCAAAAGGAGTCTGTGTGTGACATCAAAAAACTGACCAAAGCTTGCATTGGGAGAAATGATCCAGCTTAAGAAATTAAAAGTAAAACAACCTCATACTTTTAAACTGTTACATATAAAACAAAAGCTTTGTCAGAATCCTGCTGTACATTAAATTGGTCTCGAGCAGTCTCAGTATGTGTGGTATCCGTTGTGAAAACCACAAGTGGGAGCAGGTCCACATGGAAAATTAGCAACATACAATTAGAGAAAGAAAATCTTCACATCTGGTTTCTAACCTTTATAAGATGAGGTAGAGTGAATTGAAAAAGAGAAATAATTAATTTAGCCAAGTGAAGAGCAAGAGAGTCCTCCCTTTGCCTAACAAGCAGCTTGCATCCTCAGGGCAATTAGTCACTGTCATATGAGGGCAAATGTAGAACCTTTTGCATGCTTGTTAAGTAAAAACTTACACAGAGGTCACTGACATGTAAGAGAAATGCAGTGTAACCACTGAGCTATAGAGGATTTCCAGAGTAAAAAACTCCACCATTACAGTAAATCTGTATCTCTGTGATTTTAGATATAATCTAACTTAGTCTTATTAACCACATTCAAATGAATGTACAGCAAAACACAATGGGCTTCTGGTGCTGTGACTGATATTGATTACCTTTATTCATCACACTTAATGTCGCTGGCCACATAAGCCTCCCACCCCAAACAACATAACAAATCATTTTATATATCACTATCTTACCTTAATTCATTTCATAATAAGGTATTTTAAATTATTTCCAAGACAATTAGCATAAAGTAATCAGACCTCTGTCACGTTACACTGCTGTTTTCACAATATTGTTCTATTTCCTTTAGTGTTTGGGCAGGATTTTGCTGATTTTCTGTCAACCCTTCATGTACTGAATGCGCCTAATATATTTCCATCCAGACAATTTGACCCAATGCTTCACCCAGCAAACACCAAACAAATCCTCCCTGTACAGCAAACTGAAGAATAAAGTGAATTTCACAGCCGTTCAGTGTGTGATTGTTTAATTTCACCATTTCTATGCATTATAAATGTACATTTCTTTCAGGGTGGATTTTTCCAATACATACAGGGAGGGATATATAGGTCAGAGACCCCAGTGCCTTATCAGTAATTCGCCATTGCCTGGTTATTAAGGACAGCTTAGGTGGAGAGGGCTGGAGTACCAGGAGGGGTTAAGGTGAATTGATTGCCTGTGGACATGTTAAACATGACCCTGTCAGGCCTCCACTCCACTCCTAAAATGCACCAACCTGTGCACCTCACTCCAAGTAATCAGCTGTAGAGGCTTTAATAAAATTCAGAAAGCCCCGAGAACTTCCCCCCAGGGACTGTACCAAGTTGGAAATAATCGAAACCCGCGGCAAGAGACATTTGCACTGTGTTACTGTAGGACGCATAAGAAAATGCCTGGTGCTCTGAACCCTTAAAAATGTTTTCAGGAAGGAAAAAAAAAAGTTGTGGTTTATGAGCGTAATAGAGGCACATAGGTTGTTGTTGTTCACTGTTAAACAGATTGGAAAGTAATCACCAAAGTGTCTGTTCCTCTGCTGACTGGGTTCAGATGCAGCAGCTTGCAGCAGAGGGGCAGTGGCAGGGTAATTACGGGGTAACTTGGGCTCAATCTGTCTGTAGACGCCCTCCCTCTTGGAAGGGGGTGTTTCCCTTGATTAGCCCGACTCAGGGTGAAGCCCCCTCTGCAAACGGCAGATTGAAGTTCATCACAGGGGTCTCAGCTGCCAGTATGTTGCAATGAATTGCTTGCTGTAAGAAGGTGTTGACAGGAGCAGCTGGACATCAGAGAGTGATGAAAAGAAAGGGAAATTCATGGAGAACCCAGACAGAACGGTCCACTGGGGAAAAGACAGAGAATTGGTCATCTGCTGGCGGAGAGCAGAACTGCAGCCATTGTAGTCTGGCCTCGGGGTGTGTGTACTAGTGATATTTGTTTACGTGTGGCCTTCATTGTGGAGAAAGCCTGCGTTTGAGACTTAAGAACACTGAAGTGTATGAAGTTCAGTCACGCTGATTGATTGGATCACTGCAGCCTCTGGCAATTACTCAAGTGAGACCCTCCCCGAAATAGATATTTAAGTCAAATGATAATGTGAACCATTCAGAAAATTATGATATGCCTGCAGCATGATGATAAAATGACAATGATGGTGAGACTACATGATAAATATTTCTTTTTTCTCCGTGTCATCTCTTGGCAGGCAGAGTGCGCACTGGCAGGAATTCATGTCAGAAAGTGTTGAATGTGTCGCTGTTTAAGACACAGATCACATCAAGCCTTGTTTAGCATGCAAATTATAAATAATGGCATTGGGCGGGCGTTTCAGGGCGGCTGACAGCGACTGCAGGACATTACACACATGTGCGTCTATTGTCTCACAAGTGCTGCTCCTTAGCTCAGCAATGGTGACTAATGCTAGTGAAAATGAGAAATGTGTGTGTGTTTTGATGAATAGAGATAGTGCCCTAAGGTGAGGACAGACTATATTGGTGTGATTCTACCATTCACTATATTAATGAACTGCCTAAAGGTGCAAATTACTTTTTAATGGGTGTTACTTTACTGGCTTGGTTCTACCACACACAAAGCCCTTTCACTCAATGTTCCTCCTGCACCTTTTTTTGAAAAAAAAAAAAAAAAAAAAAGCAATTACAATTTTGAGTCATTTCAGTAATGCCAAAATAAAATACAAACATTAGCAGCTCAACTTCTCAAGAGAGAAAAAAAAAATGCTTATTCATTTTGTTATGACACTATGTTCTGACTCTTTTCCCTCCACACTTGAAATGCCTCAACTCACACTGCCAAATTTTGTCTTCCACCAGCTTACTGCGAACAAAGCCAAACCATTTTGCATGCCTGCGTGTTTGAACCCTTCATGCTGTATAATTTAACGCTCTTTATTTTGCAGCAGGAGAATTTGGAAAGAGGAAATGTAGATTTCTCCATTTCAAAGAAATAGGTGGAAAAAAGAGAACTTTAAGGAGCGGGCGGGGGGGGAGACCTAAAGAACAAATGCTTTTTAAGCCATTGGTTTGAGAGAGCAGCTCATTGCCTAACACGGCCTCTTAGCATACTTAGCATACTTGACACCAGCCACTACTTAATTAGCTGCCATCATCTCTGAGCCCCAGAGAAAGAGGGACAGGGTAATGATTAATGATAAAAATGCCTGGAAAAAAAACCTTTGACAAAACACAACATGTCATCCTGTGTCCTCTACAGACCTGAACCACTGCTGTGATTTACCCTCCTTGAAGCCGACAGAGATCATTTATGCTCACAAACCTGATTCAGCTCAGATTCGTTTCCGCTTTTTCAAACACAGATGGAATCTCAGCACACTGTTTGCATTCGTAAATGACGCCGCCCCCCCCCCCCCACGATCAGTAATTCATGAGGTATTTTTGACACACATAATGGCTGACTGTGCAAAGTCTACAGGGAAATCTGAAGAGTCATGTTTCTGTCTGTATGTAATGGTCAGGTTGTATTGCATTTTTCATGCTTTAACTCCTCCACTGAATGTCTGAGCATACTGCAAAATCAATTGCTGTATTGATCTATAACTAATTAGAGGAAGATAAATGGTTCAACTAAACAAATACAGGCTCTATAATGAGCCGATACAGTGCAAGACGTATTAATTGAGTTCTGCATAATATGAAGCTATTCTTCTATATTAGACCTTGCATGGTGTTCACCCACTAAGAACTAATGTGACTGATGTGACTCTGCAGATACCTGAAGCCGGAACAAAACTAAATATTTTTTAGCTTGTAGTTAGAGGGATGTCTAATCTCCACATCACGGTGTTTTGTGTGCGCTTTCGCCAGTGTAGCAACCAGATCCCATTGGTAAAAACCAACCTCTCTGGTGTGACTCGTGTTGTGTGCAGTCACCAGCCATCAAAGGCTAATTAGTTTCAGCTGACACGGGGTACGGCCCTCAGGTCAAAGATCATGACTGATGTTATGGAGATGATGGTGGAGAGAGGGAGAAGCAGGGGAGAGCCCAGGGATCTGAATCCTCATTAAGCAGAAATTGTTGCGCTTACATCAAATCCCAGACTAAACTTAAGCCGAGCACATTTCCTGTATTAATCACTTGTGTCACACTTTTTAAAAAAAAAATCTCTACTTTGGGCTTTTTTTTTTTCGTGCAAACAGCTCATCCCTCGCTGTGTGTTTTAGTAGAAAAGCCGGAAATAGAAAGAGATCGTAATCCATAGATTTACTGTATTTGGCCCCAAAAGGCCATTTAAAAATCCTCAAAAATATACAGTAAGCAGCTCACATTAGTGTGAGTGTAATTCATGGGCAGACTCATAACCAGGGGCTCCCTCTACAGGCTGGCTGTTAACTCCAACAGCAGGCAGCTCAGTCTCTTACTGACAACATGCTCTCTCGCAATGCTTCATTTGTCATAGCAGATGTTCAAAACTATTTTCCCTGGAAGCCTAAAATCTGAAGAAGTAAATTAATATCCCCTCCCCTCCCGTTTTAAGTCCCTCAGACTCAGTTCATAGCCTGCACTAAGTGCCCTTGTTGACTCAATTGGATTAGCACTAATATGTAAACACAGGAGGTAAGAGGAGTAATCCTCTAATAAGAGGAGAAAAAGTGAAATAAATAAGTGGAAATGCCATGTCTTTCCTTTAACTGAAGCATCTGTCAGGTAAGCTGGATACGTGGAGATTGAAAGTAGGTATTAAATGTGGTCCAGGGGATATTTTGAGGTAAACAGTTGTGACCATTCAGTGACAGCGTAATTACTCGTTTGTAACTTAGTTGGATAATAGGAATACAGCCTCTAGGGGATAAGACAAAGACTTGTTAATTATTAAAGCTTACATCAGCCAGGCACTAGAGAGTTGCAATTATTAATGTTGTTGTTCTTGTTTGTGCTTAAACACTACCTCTGCTGTTAATATGCTCATTAACCAAAATGAGTGATTTTATTACTCTTGATTTGGTTTGGGGTTTGTTAAACGTATCAGAGCTCAGCTGTCGTTGTTTACTGAGGGATAAACACTTGTGGACAGGTGAGAGGAGTGAAGAGGTGAAGGAGGAGAAAAGAGACACATCCCACTGATTAATTATGGATTATATATTTATGTGTATATATATTTAGTTTTAATTATTTCAACTATTTGCCTTTTTAGTCATATATTTGCAGTAACTTATGGTGCATATTCCTGCTATAAAAAAAAAATATTTTCACCCAGTTTAATCAAGCAGATGCACCGCAGGGCTGACTCCAGTCTAATGTCACTTATCGTACTGCAAAGGATCATTCCCAATTTAAACATAATATCGCATTGCGCTCAAAATTAAACAAGTTGTGTCTAATTAAGCAAATGTTCCCGCTCAAATTTTCCTGTGCCATCTGAAGTCCTCGTTGAAATGGAGCTATAACATAACGCCTTCCTGTAAATGAAAAATAGCTCTATTAATATCTGTTGCATAAATGATCATGACTCTAAATGGGAATAAGTTACAGCAGCACAATCCACAAACTATATATGTATATACACCACGTATTCAATGGTGTATATCTACTTGCAGTATTTCAGTACATATATGCCATAATGGGGCATAATGTAAATTAAACTTTGTCTTGTGCAGGCCCAGAGCTTTTTCTTTGCTGCCTTTTAAAATCACAGCAGCTCCACAAATGTTTTGTTGGTGAAACTCTTAAGCAATAAAAGCCTCCCTTACATCTTGCCAATAGTGATTTCAGGTGTCCACACTGTTGTTGCTGCTCGTGAAGACTCTCTAATTGGACTTGTCTGTTGATCGAGGAAAGAAAAAAAGGATCTAATCACTGGATGTCACTTGGAGTACTGCTGTACGTCTGCGCAATAATGTATGACTGTGACTTATTATAATAAACAATAACTAGTTTGGTATTGTTCTGTATTTAGACACTGTGAGCTGTAGCTGCTGAGATATAACCTTTGTCCGGTTTGGAGAATCATCAGATTCTTGAAATACACAAACAGATGAAAAATGTTAAAGCAAACAAGCTATTATATTTGTGAGTTAAAACCATATGCAGCTTTAAAGGGTGTTCCTCATCCTAATGGGCCCCGTGGGGACGAAGGGGTTAATTGATGCAGATGTTGATCGCTTTTACACACGATGCAGGGAGCGTCTCCCCAGTGGCTCCTATTAGAGGCAGTTTTAATGAAGTGCTAAACAGAAGGCTTTCCTACAGTGTGGCCTGTCCTCAGGAATACTCGGCAAAGAAAAGCACTTCACAGGAAAACAAGGTCCCCTATTGATCGCCATGCCAAATAACTGAATCCTTTCCCAATCAATGCTTATTTCTCAACTTATGGAACCTAATAGAAGACAAAGTGAGAGAAAGTCAATCACAGAGGCATTATATTGCTTAGGGCACATGACTGAGTGTGTGGTTGTCATGTGAGGAAAAAAAACAAGGCCGTTTTTAACCTCTCGATGGTCTCGATAATTCAGCGTTCATTTCACGGACAGACTGCAGTTTAATGGGTGAATATCATATAGGCTAAATCCTTTAAAAATTCATAATTTGTCAAGATTATTTTATGGGATATCTGCTTTTTTTTAAAAAAATATGTTAGATGCGTTGAGGTGTTAGACTAGAAACTTGCTATACAGGGATTACATTAGGCCACATAGAAGAAATATAAATTAGCATAGAGGCAATTCACCAATGAATTTAATTCCAAAAAATTTGATCTCTAAAATTACACACAAGAAAGAAAAAAAATCATGCAACATAACACGTACTAGTCAGTGGAGGTTGGTTAAAGTGATGGTAATGTAATGGGGCTTCTCACGCAGCGTTACCAGCCCATAGTCACTAAATTCTGCTCATTAAAATGACAAACCCAAACACACAGTTACTCAGGCGTGATCTTCAGCTGTGTATGGCATCTGGCCCTGACGCACCTCCGCCCCCAACTCCCTAGAGCATTCACACACACACACACACACACACACACACACACACACACGCATGCATGCATGCACACACACACACACACACACACACACACACACACGCATGCATGCATGCACAAACACG
The DNA here is from genome assembly GCF_042242105.1 of Pempheris klunzingeri. NCBI lineage: Eukaryota > Metazoa > Chordata > Actinopteri > Acropomatiformes > Pempheridae > Pempheris > Pempheris klunzingeri. Next base: position 23,644,458 of record NC_092028.1, on the reverse strand, counting down.
CGCATGCACACACAAACACAAACACACACACACACACACACACACACACACACACACACACACACACACACACACACGCATGCATGCATGCACAAACACGCGCATGCACACACACACACACACACACACAGTAACCCCAATCAAATTTTAAAACAATCAGCATTCCTTTCATTTCCAATTTAGTCACCTGCCACTGCGTCCTATTAGTGTCCACTATGATACAGCATTAGAGCTTTATAAATGAGGACGGTCTCTTCCTCCCCTTCAGTCTGAAGGAGTTTTCCACATTTTCCCCAGTCAGCCTCTCACTCCATCCGTCAGCCTCTTCCATCCTGATTATCAGGAGACACCAATTTCAAAGAGACATCTTAATAGTGATGTCAACGTATTAATTAGAAGTGTTAATGAGCTAAAAGCAACCCAAATTAAATTAATGCAGCAATAGACAGAGAGCGAAATTAGCTTCAATTTCTGTAAATGATTCTGAAGTGTGCACAACGTATCAGCCTGTCTGAACATTCCCATCCCCCAAAGCTAATCAAGAGCTACATTGCAATTAGCTGCTTAATTAAAGCAACACTCTGCTCGGAAAATCCGGCACAATTAAGTAATGGCTGTTATAGCATGAAGACAGACTGTATTTTTCTTCTGGAGGAAAAAAATAGAAAACAACATATTCTATCCCTAATGGCCTGCAGGGGATTGAGCCGGCCAAGATGTGCCAAGATGGAGAGGTTTCTATCTCACGCTTCAATGGGGATCTTTGCTCCAGCTGGAAGCCTTGTGAATCAATGACAGCAAGGCAGATCAAACTGCCGTGCCCAGGGTTGCTAAGACATCTGAATTGGCACAGGCTGGGGTGACTGTGTCCTAATCTCCAGTTCTGTTTTAGCAGCTCAATGGCTTCCAGTTGGACAGAGGAGCTCCAGACTATTGACACTTTGCACATATTTCAGCAGTGGACCTGTTACTGATCCCCGTGGCTGTGGACACTGTTGTCCTTCGGTCCCTGCTGGCGTGGCTGGAATTTACCAGCAATGAGGGATAAACAGTGTCTGTGCCAAAGGGAAAAAAAAGCCTGCAGCTTTATATTTACATTCAGTTTGAATATCCATAAATTTGATTCATTTATCACAAAAATAATGTTAACACAACCAACACAAAGTGGGTGTTCTAATTAGGACAGTATGGGCCAGTTATTACCTGAGATTTAAATGTTCTTTTATATGGGACAAGAAATATTTGTTTTGGGGGATCTAATGAGAGCAGGTTGGGTCAGTTTAATGGCTGGTAATAAATTCAAAATATACATTTCAGAAGCTCAAAGAAAGCAGGAGATACATTTGATAAAAACTGATCTATTCACTGTTGACAGCAAACAGTACAAGCAGGTTATCATACCGTATAACTGTATAACACATTTTTAAAGTGTACTGCTTTTGCGGTTACTATACAAGAAATAAACCTACTTGTTAGTGTTTTACACGAAGAGGATATGCTGAAATAAATATGCAGATTATGCTGTTTTTTGTGTATAGTTCTACATTTGTGGAGCTGTTCTACGGCTAATCCTAATTACTGTTAGTATTTTGCAGCTGTGAGTGGCTCCTCCATGTCAATGTGCACTGCATCGTGGGACAATCGTGTCCCACTAGTGTTTTTAACATACAGACTTTTGTGAGAAATGTTTATTTTGCCATTTAATGGGTGTGAAAGCACTACCAAACCTGTTTAAAATTCACATGTAGCATGAAATTTGGACACAGGTCAGTGACAGCAGTTTTCAGATGAACTAACAAACACAGAAACAGAAACACAGGGGTGGTGTCCAGAATCTCTTTATTACACTAACGAGTAACAGCTTTCAGAGCCTCATAATTGTTCCGATAATGATACCAACAGACACGAACACAAACCCACAACACTGAGTTCAAGTGAGGAATCCTCCTGCTACTCAGTTGTTTTCCAGTTTTAAAAGCGCCCGAACGAGTGGTAAGCTGTGATTAACAGCCTTCTCGGAGGTGGAGTCCAGGGACTGTGGTGTAAACGCCATCCTTCAGCAGGTGTAGGCCACAGCAGAGCATATGCCGTCAGGTAACCAGGATGGTTTGCTCTTCAGAGACTCCACTGTGATCGTTTCCCTGGGCCTGCTTCTGCTGGGAGCCAGTGTCACTCACAAACACCATCTGCCAGAAAACAGCTCCGCCTGCTTAGAGCATTTATCGGCAGGTCAAAGAGCGGTGCCTTCCTCTCCAAGAAGCCCCACACACCTGCTGGAGAAAATACAAAGGGATAAGGCTGCTTTTACAGCTTCTAATTTCTTCTTTAGGAATCAGCCATGTAAACATAAAACAGTAAAAGCACCAGGCACAAGAGATGGCTCAGACCCCACAGTGCTCCAGGATACCTTTCCCTTTGCTGAAGAGAGGGGAAAAGACACCTGAAGTGTTTGACGCTAAATTAGCTTTTCAAAGACAATAATTAGACTTCTCCCCCTAAAGGTAAATTACCTGCTAGCCAACTGAACTGTGTTCTAATTATAGGATCTTGCCTCTGAGCCATTGCCAAGGATCCTTGTTCTTGCAAGAAGATGTAAAACGCATTAGAAAAAAAAAAAAAAAAACATGTCAAAGTGGTAAAGCCTACAGAATACACAGTGGAAACATGTTCTGTGCTCCTATTGCTCTGTAACACAGAGCTGAAAACCTGAAGGATCGCTTGCATAACTGCATAACCTTTAGAGGATTTAAACAAGATCATTTCGTACAGCAACCAGATGGCAGGTATCCGTATTTCGTTCCTTATGTGCGTTTTGACTGAGAGGGTTGACTGAGCAGCACTGGATGGGTGACAACTAGGTACTTATCTGTGCTTTGCATATTTTGCAGTTGATGTCGTGACACTGCAAATTGATTTGTAAGACACACAGTCAGTGAAAAGATATTGAATATTTACACTCGCCATGTAATAAAACCCGTCTGATGGGGAGGGCTTCGTTGGCCTTTGGGTCTAGGTAATTTCTCATTGTTCTGCTGGGTTGAGCGCTGAGCCTCCCGCAAGGCGGCACTGTGGCGGTGGATCGCTGCAGAGCCACAGCAAAGGGCCACGCATTTGAATTCATCACCCGTGCTGATAGCCTGCCACTAATTAATATGTAAATTTAACATTGTTTGTTTGCTGCTGTGTCAAACTTTGATGTGAGGAGCGGCTTCCAGGTTAACAGAGATTTAGTGGAGATTGAGGGCTGGAGACCTGCCACAAATCTCAACCAGCCTGTTATCTCATATTTTACTTAAATACATTGACTAATACTGTATGTCTCCACAGCTTAGAACCTGGGAGACAGGCTAATGATATTTTATTAAGCCACAGTAATTGAGGATCCCATCAAAATATGTAATTAAACACTTAAGCATAATTATCCAACACAGTAGGAACCCGAATGAATTAATTAAAAAAACGTCAATACATCAATTTATTTGAATTCCTTTGTCCCTTTTCTACTTGTAATAATTAACATTTTAATTGCCTTAATTTGTGATGAGTAAAAGAAATTCACACTTTATTTGACACCAGCAATAAAGCAAGAAATCTGAGCTTACAGGAATGTGTTCACAAGAAAAACCACGATGATTGTTCGCCTCTTGGAGCTCATTGCAGCTGACAGAAGGACAAACTGTCTAAATGTTGGGGTTTTTTTTTGTGGAGTAAAAGTAGGGGTGTGATTGGGTGTGCATCCATCTGTGTGTGTGTGTGTGTGTGTGTGTGTGTGTGTGTGTGTGCCTGGCTTGCTCGCTTGCCTGGGTATATGTTCATTATCAGCAGGCTGCCTGGGTTTGATGCATACCTGGAGAGCAACTTAATATCCTCAGGCCACTACTACATGTCAGGCCATGAGAAAGATACACACACAAGACAGAGGAACATCTCTGGCCCCGGTGGAGCCATTTACCTTTCTCCAAGTAGGTTCAAGATATTAATTAAGATAAATCTACCTCAATTCACACATTCTGCCATCTGCCTATTTATCAGAATTATGTTAATCATTTCTGTAGGGCAGAAGAATTATTACCCATTTTGTACGTAATTCGTATTAACATTCAGAACTAAATGATTTTGTATTCTGTTCCATATGGACTCCACACACCATGACATCTTTTCAGCGTACAGTAGTAAAATAAGTGACACATTCACAACACATACAGAGCACATGACAGTGCTTTCCCTCTGGTACTCCCACAAACAATATGGAAATGTTTCCATTCTAATCATGAACAGCCTCTCAGGATTTATTCGTCATGATGCACCTCGTGCGTCTGCAAAGCTTTAAACAAAACAATAATCTTAAGATGATCCGTTCTGTCTCGGTGGCTGCAATTTCAAGTGATTCAAGGCTGTTTTTTTTTTTTTCCTTTTGGCCAATAGATGAGCTAGTTAATTAAACTCTGAGGAGATAATTAAGATGAGACGGCTGCTTGAATCACTCCGGTCATTCTGTCATTATCTGGGGCAGGCCGACAGGTGGCACAGGCCCGCATCAGGTGACAGCTCAGCCAACAGATCGCACCATATGATGGTATGGGCAAATTTCATGGCATCCCCTGGCTCAAGACACTCCTGCAGACCCACATGTCACGTATATCTACTGTAGATCCACAGAGTTGTTGGACTTGATCTCAGCTTGGAGTTTGTGTCTGTGCGGATGCTGCGGGCTGATGGCACGTCTGGGTCAGAGTCTGAGCTGGGCGAACGATGCCGGTGCTAAAACAGGGCAGATCATACTCCTGCACAAGCCAAGGACTAATGAGGGTGAGGATGGGGCCAGGCGATGCTATGTGATTAAATTTAGATCTAGAGGGAGATCTTGACCCATGGTGGCCTACGTCTAAGTGACATTTACCCAAGAGAAACACACTGCAGCTGAGGCTTATTAACCTTTTATAGATCTAAGCACTGCCGCCTGTCTTAATTGGCAATTGGATTATTAAATGGACCAAATTCAGAGTGATTTGATCCAACAAGGTCTACAATGTGGAGGCTATTTTGAAAGGTCCGGTCTGTGACAATGTGTGCATCCAATCCATGTCAGAGGTTCAATCTCACGTAAATTCGCTGGTAAGATTCTCAGTCAATTACAGGATTCAGGCAAGTGTTACTGGAGGTAAGTCATTAGGGTAAAATCTGTGTCATAAGGAGAGAAGACAGATAAATGATGGAAACTGTGTCGACCTCTTTTAACTGGATTTCATAGGTAGAACAGCAAAGTAATTCCTCAGTTTGGGGAAACAAATATCTCTATCATTCAGTCTCCCTATTGAAGACCAATTACAGAGTTTTTATTCAGTTTAGTTATATAAAGGATGAACATGTTTGTCTTCTTTGCAGATAGTTTACATATACTCTTATCTAAATTAGGGGGGTTGTTAAAAATGACGTTCCAACTATGGCAAGTAAACGTGTACTATGGAATAAAATATGTTTCATATAAGACACTGAAAACAAATATTCATCTTATTTAATATTCTTGGTGCTGAAAATTCATTATCTTATTAATAAAATGGAAAACACCTCATTCTTTTTTTAGGAAAACACAAACATTTTGATAATTATACAAGTAGTCATAATAAAGTGTAAGTTTTATTTACTAAAATAGTAAAATACATTACAATGTTCTCATTATTATTTGTTTTGTACTACCAACTGTTTTTTTTAAGAATTCTGAGTTCATCTAAAGTGGAGACTTTCCTGCCTGTGACTGTGGACCCACTGTTTATTACCATATTCTTCTGTATACTTCATTAGCTAATTCAGTGGCAAAATAATGACCTAAACTGGGTTAATTACAGTGTTGTTGTATCGCAGCATCCTCTGTGTTTGCAGTTCTCCTGCTACATTATTCTGGGGCTCGATTGTATGAGGGCTTATTTTCATAGATATACTGTACTTGTATTCACCTTTGACATCTTCTAGTAGAGAGCTTAGTTTGCCTTTTTTTTTTTAGAAAAATATTGTTTCACACTACAAATATTTTACCATGGCACACATTTTATTTCATCAATAATATCATAAGGAGGGTGGGATTTCCCTGAAGAACTATTTTTGTGCTAAACAAATGAAGCCATAATAATGGTCGTCATAATATGATGCCTGTTTTACTCCAGAACAAACCAGCTGTCAGATCAATAACTAAGGATAAGTCCCATAAATTGATGTGTGGAGTTTGATTTCTGATATTCAAAAAGCAGATTCTAACTGTGAAATGTGAAAATCACAGAGAAGGCGTGCATCCGTCTTATGTTGTTGCAGGTAGAAAACTTGATCCTAGATGCAGCATAAAGGTTTAAATCATCAGTTTAACTGTGATTATCGTGTGTTGATACACAGTTTATTTACTCATGGAGGCTAAAGTGAAATAAAGATGATGAAGCCACTGAGCTAAATATCATCAGTACAACAGATTTTCCCAGCAGCTCTAAAACTTGCGTCTGTCTCGTGGTATTGATGCAGATATTCATTTGGAACAAGACGGCCACTTTTATGGACTTCTTACAGTCAGTTAAGATGACCGACAAGCAGTGGGAACATTAGTTCTGTGCCACAAGTCCCATACATCAACTGTCTTATGACGAGTAAGGGAGGGGATCAACATATTCTAAATGAGTAGACATAATCCCACTGAATGTGGAGTTAAGCCATTTCATAATTAGCAGATTTTCTAATGTATGCCAGGCTTTAATGACCTTTGCAAATGAGAATGGTTGTTTGAATTTCCATCCTTCACATCGTTTTATCCCTGCCATATCTGCCTGATAGAATGAGTGCACCAGTTGATGATACGCATAAGCTTAATGAACAAGTGCACACACTTCTGAATGGAAACTGATGGGCTCAAGCCAGGGAGATTGGAAATGCATTTCCACACCTTGCATAACATCATCATGGCCATAAGTGGTGTCTCTCTGACCCGTTAACAATGCATTTCAAGCCTTTTCCTTCAATTAGGTACACTTCTCCTTCAGATTTCGCTCATCAAAATGCTATTAGCATGCTATAGTATAAGAATATACTAGACTTCTATAGCATCGCAACCTCTTAACTGTTGTAAATGACAGAATTATTAGCATTCAGAAGTGCAGATGGCAAACTCCGATATACTGATATACTCATATATATATATATGTATATATATATATAAAGGTTTAAAGTGACTGATCAATATTTGTAGGCTGTATTAATGGATCACGTGATTACATGAAAGTGATGAGCCCGCAGAGAATTAGGAATATCTTCCCTCAGAGTCTTTCAGCTCACTGATTTGATTTCTTTGCTGTTTTGGTTCTCTCACCACCGCCAACAGTGTCGGACAGAGCAGGCAGCCGTGTTCACAGCCTGGCCAAACCAATTCAACTAGCAGGTCAAGAGCAAGATATTTCTGGTATTTCTGGTAATGTTGCTGGAGACCATAAGCAGCCACGAGACCACTGAATATCGGACGGTCTTACGTCCACCAGGATGCGTAAATAGGCAAGTGTTTGCTAACAAGCTCGTCATAATTAACTTAAAAGGGCCACTTTCTTGTCATTGCCCCCAAGAAGCCAAAAAGTAGGTCACTGCAGGTACAAGCTCTTAAATAAACAGTGGCCGTAAAGCTGTAACTTTTCCACATTCAAACTACAGCAAAGATAGCGGATAACCTCATGTAACATTTGTTAAGGTGTTCCCCCTCACGGTTGTTCGTTTGCAGGCAGCTTCTCATCAACTGAGCAGGCACCTGCAGCGAGGATGTTGTTGATGCAATCCTGATCACAATTTGTTATTACTGAGCATTGGTGTTTAGGACAGAGTCTACGGATAGAGGGTGTTATATGATTGTAAAGCCCCCTCAGGCAAATTGTGATTTGTGATTTTGGGCTAGGACTTGACTGGGACAAACTCATGTGCCTTACTTACATCACAGAAAAGACACCATTAAGATGGATGGCTGGTTTCACTGACTAAACACTGCCCATATACCTAACTATATACCATTAAAAACCTTTTCACGTTAGCTCTAAATGCTAATAGTTATGATTTCATACGTAGCTATAAGAGTTATAAGGTAAGTCAGCTCCAAACCGCACACAGAGATATATAAATCAATCAAAGGATGTTTTTTCAGTCTGATTAATGGGGAAACATTACCCGAACATGGAGAAATCAAGTTTAAGATACCAAATGCACCAGGGAGTGACAGCAGTTTATCCTGGACAGGGAAGTTTCAGGATACTTAACTTACTGGTGAAGAAAAAGGGAAAACTTTCATCAAATTACACCACTGATGTATTTAACATTCACGCTGCCTCACTTTGCCTTTCGTAAGACGCCTGGTAGGAAGCCACATGGTGGGCTCTGCTAAAAGCCACCAACATTCATCATGGCTTTAATGCTATCAAACTCTAATCTGTCTGGGATTTCATGTGTGTTAACACAGCTACAAATGCAGAGAGCAAACACTTCAACAGCACTACATAAATGTCTCAATATATTAACTAGACAATAAACAACCTATTCAATTCCAGGGATTTGCATGAGAAATGTGAGCATTAGTGAGCAGAGACAAGTCTTCTGGCTTTCTGCTGAGGGAAAGGATGGCTTCAAACATGATCCTTTGTCAGACGGGATGGGAAACACAGTCACACAAGCCTCCCGGTTTTGGCAGATCTGGGCTCACAATGCCATAGATTAGTAACAGCCTGACCACAGAGCTGAAATAAGCTAATTGCTTAATTAGCTGACCCAATTCTATAAGCTTCTTTTAGCATATTAACAAGAGCTATGTAACAAATACTTGTGTCTCACAGAGGTGGCGTTTGTTTATGGAATTACAATAACGAGGATCAAATACAAAACATACGGTCAATGGCACTCCTTTTATGGAAAATCAAAGCATTATTTCATTTCAGCAACACTGAGGTGCTTTTATTGGTGTAAAACACAATTCAGCCTTTGTCTGATCCACATGCAAATGATCCTGGTGCTTATTTGTGTTTGACATGCATTTACCATGTGCTATCCCTTGATGTTTTTGTGTGTATCTTGTTTATGTTATGTATGTTGGGTTTTTTTTGTTAAACAATTAAACAGCTTTGGGGAATAGTTTGACCGCCCTCTCAATATTTCTGGACATTTGAGCAATGAGGGACAAACGAGAGACATGAGAGAAAAAAAAAATCTTATTAGATTGAATGATGATTGAAATGGATTAATTTACATTTTCTGCATGCATACTTTACATACATGATCTTTGCTCAGCACAGGGAGTTCTGGGCAAAAGAGCACTATTTGTATGAGATGAACTCATCTATATGCTAATTCATTGGCATGTAGACCTGCTTCATTTCTTCCATTCAGGACTGTTTACCTATTAGCTCTTATAGATGCAAAGGGAATTGGAATATTAAAACCAAAAAGCTACGGAATACAGAGCATTAGCAGTACATCACCTGTTATTATATTTATATTACGCTGGTATTTCTGCCCTTTGTTTAAGCTGTAACCACGAGCCAACTTCCAGGACACTTACAAATAAAATAAGCCAACTCTGACACTTAAGTGAGACTTGTTGCCCCCAACAAAGGCACAGTAGGTTTTCAGAGGTCCTCCAAAGGACCAGAGCAAACTGCACCCTGCTGAAAACCATACGAGCTCTCCTGATTCAAATGAGGAATGATCTGACGTTCAAAAACAGAAAACAACTCAGACTGTGAGGCATTTCGCAATGTGCCTCGGAGCACAATTTATACCATTACTGAGCACAAAACCTAACTTGGCCTTATAAGGAGATGTTTGACAGATCAAGTTACAAGTGATACTTAAATGCTAATGTAATTTCATATGAACGAGCCTGAAAGAGATGCAATCAACCATTCCTGATTCAGACGACTGTTGTGTTTAAGAGGATGACAACCCCCTTTCTTATTGTCTATGTAATTCACCAAAATTGCCACTTACAGCCGCTAAGAGCAGGACGTTTCATCTCCAAGCTTCCTCTGGTCTTTGCTACTCATCCCATTTCTACTTCCTCCAAAAGTGCCACCACTTCATTAACCTTGCCAGGCATGAGATAAGAGAGGCAGTGCATCAAAGCTGCCTGCCCACAGAGAGAACAGAGCCCTGCATGTCTCCACTACACAGCAGCCATCATACACACTGGCAGATACACAGTCCACAACCCATCCAACATGCAGAAAGGACCTTTTGTGTTCCAAACTGTCATTCACAAATGCTTTTTTCTGTAAGCAGGACATCATCATGTTTTAAATATAAGTCTAAGTAGGGTGAAAACATTTGCCTGTTCCAAAGGTTTTAAGGCGGTTTGATTGGGAAGGAATGCAAAATAATTGGTGTGGGTAAGACTCTTCATTGCCTCATGCCCAGCAGACACTTATTTAAGGTGTCTCATTGCACTGTTACAAGAGGAATTCAGGTACACAATACTGTCACCACTATAAGCTATACTCTTAAAACCTTGAAAATGAAAAAATTAAAAAAGAAAAGCATCAAAGCCAACTTCAGCACGATGAGTAACAACTCCCGACTTTCTCAAAGCATGAAAGTAGATGGTAGGAAATGTATTAACTGAGTCACAATATTGTTTTACTTGCACCACATACAAATCTCTCTGGTGCATTTAATCCCTCTACCCACAGTTTCTCAGAAAGGAGGATATAAATTATTTTCCTTTGGTGGAAACTGCAAATCCCTGTCTGGATTCTGTTAAAAGGCTTAAAATGTCACTAAATGCCAAGGCTGAGACTCCTGCTAACACGTAGGTCTTTAAGACAAGATGTTAAAGCGTTGAAAGTTACCTGAAATTGATGAGGTTAATATTCTTATCGCAAACTGAGGCTTCTGTGAAAGTGGATATTGAAAATAGCCAGGTAACCCTTCATATTAGAGGCTATCACAAGGATTAGCAGCATAAACACCAATTACACATTTAATTGTTTATTGTCAGTAGCATTTAGAAAACATGCCACAGTGCATAAATTAAAAGGATTGGGATGTAGAGGGGGGTATTTGCCACAATATAGTATCACCATGAGTATGTATTTCAGTGAAGAAGACAAGGAAATGTTCCCAAAATAACAAGTCAAACTGCTGAATGCTGGGCTGTAAATGAGTAATTTACCATGAATATCCTTCTCTATCCCTTTACGGCCATATGAATTTCCAAACCACGTTATACTAGCATGGAAGGGCCTGTCACTGAAATTTGAAATAGAGGACAAAGGGCCACCGAGCAAATAGGTTTTTTAGACACCATCCTCTGAGTTCTCTGCCAATGTGAATCAGAGGTAAAATGCGGTGCATTAAGTCGACCTCTGAGGCAGCACAGAGGATGGTAGAGTGAGACATTCTGCTATCTATTAAGACTTGCGTTATGTATATATTGTGTTTTGAAGGAATTTTACTGATCCACAAAACCAGCGGGAAAGGATAAGAGTGAGTCCCTAAGACCATGTGGTAAGCAACTGCAGTGCAGAATCTCAGGCAAGTTGAAAGTTGCTGTGCCGTTAAGGAGAAAGTCTGGCAGAATCCTGCATGCCCGCTGATAACATGGTTGGATTAAGGATGTTTAAGGGAAGTGAAAATTATTCATTTGAGATGGATGAAAGCTGCACTTGTCAAGTCTACCAGTCATGCACTTTATACATTTCATTTCCACTAGCCAGCATGCATAATTTCCCCTCAATGCAAATTTCTACACACTGAAAATTGTGAGCATATTTACCCCGCTCCCTTAACACATTCTCTGACACAGAAAATGGATCATCTCCATTGAACAGGGAACAAAACAATGCAATTTTGTTTGCAGAGGTTTGAGAATCTAATTTTGTGCAGGAAGATAAAGTCACAAGACTCTGTAGAATACAAACAATAGCTTTCATTCGAAATCATGCCTGAATCAAAAAAAAAAAAAAAGACGTCGCTGCCTGGTTGCTCAGCTCATCAGAATGACACCTATGGAAATAATTTTAGCACATGCCCAATTATCCAAACAGTCTTCATGTTTTGAGCGTAATTACTAGTTTTAAGTCACACAAGTCTTGGCCTCAGCGTTGGTCTAGGAGCCGTGTATAATACTGTATATCTGTCTCTCTATACAAATATTATGATCTCTCTGATGAGAATTAAGTCTCCAGCCTGGATGGCCAATAAATTAGAGGCACGCTTCTCGTTTACTCATCAGAGCTAATGAGCCTGATAAAATTACCTCGAGGATCATAATTACAGGCTAGTGGCAGAGACTCTGGCAGGGAGTGGAATAAGACGACACACACACACACACACGCACACAATTTAGATTGTGTTGCAAGTGGCAGCGTGCAGCAGCTAACCTAAAACATCACAAAGCACTTACGTCTTATTAATAGACTAACAGACCAATATCAATGTGCACAAGCAAAGATTATACATTGTACATTTTCACTCAGGGAGCCCAAACAATTCAGCTAATGAGACACATGGAAACCTATACTGTTGGATGTCGCCACATTAAAAAAATAAAGAAGAAATGTACAGGATTAACATAATTGTAACAGAAATGTAAGGTGCTGGACAATATTACAATTTCCACCTTTCTGTCAGAGCAGTTCAAACAGATTTTACCACCCTTTCATAAAGATTAAGCACTTCATGGGTAATGGCATATTTTAATGAACGATGGCAGCCTGGACACAAGAGCTCACCTCAGAGGATTCCATTTCATCACACATTCACAGGATGAATTGTTTTACTTATGAATATTAATGTCCCTCTAATTTGAGGCTGTTGTTAATGCTTGTCGCTAGGAGCTTGGCAAATCAGGTCCCATTCCTGTTAAAACCATGTATTAGACACCCCCCTGACACTAAGCCCTCGCCTTTGATTCTTAATTGCAGAAGTGCAAGCATTTGCAGTAGATGGGGCGCAAAGCTTTAATTAACTCTAATATCACACATTCAGTCTCGACTGTCACCCACATCACGCGTGGCATTTTGTACCAATATCATCCCCAACTCTGCTCAGCTAGAAAGATTGTGTTCCAAGTTCATGATCACAATTTCATGCATCTCAAAATGAGGAATATGTAGTTCATAAGTGGCTGCGATATATTGACGTCAGTGAATTATCTAGATGCCATTCTTGAAAAAAAAAAAAAAAAGCACCCTTATTAAAAAGCATACAGTGATGCAGCTCTGTGATTACTGCACAGCTTTAATGTAAAGCACTCGCAGCATTGTTGCTTCTTACTGAAAGCGGCGTCTGATCTCGGCAGTAGTTGAATCAACAGTCATTTGTGAAGCTCGCAACACGGAAAGTGGAGTGATAAAAAGTTCAGGGATGTGTTTGAATAGAAAGACGTGTGCCAAAGGAAGCAGTTATTAAGTAAATAATTCACCCTCTCATACACACTAATCTTCAAAGGATTTATTGGACAACAGATTTCAAGTTTAAAAATGCCATAAATAGAGTACAAGTACATACCATTCAAGAACACTTAAAATGCAACATTGCAGCACATTCCTTACAAACACTGAATGCCATTTTCACGAGCGACTCCACACGCCGTTTGAACGTTTTAATAGCTCAGGTATGGAGCAATTCTGATGCAGATATTAGTAAAGAGTAATGTTTAATTAAACCCGGTTTGAAGATAAAGAGCTCAATACAACCTATAGTTTATAAGCCTCCCCCGACCATAAGCTACTGCTCTACCTAATCCTCTTTCACATAACATTATTGCATCAGCACAGCTGAACATTTTTGCAGCATTTATAAAATTAGCAAAGAAATTAACTGTCCGTACTGTGGCAAATTGGATTTCCAAGTTCTTGCCTTGTGATACAGCATACCCAGGCTGCCACCTACAGTACAGAGGGAGAGAGGAACTACAGTCTGCAACAAGGCAGCTCAACATGTGTGGCTCTCCATTTTACACTCCACAGCCATTCAAACTTAATTGTCAAGGCTTTTTCTCCTGCTAATATCCTTACAGGAAATTTGTTAAAATCCATTATTAAATAAATACTGAAATAATTTCATTTTGGATCAAGACTGTTGAGGGATTACACATTTATTCTGCTCACTCCTATTTGCACGAGGAACAGCCAGTGCTGCCTCTGTGTTTGTAAATGATGGGAGTTGCTGCTTCTGACTCCCAATATCCAATTTTTGACTCTGTGCAAGTCGATTTGGAAAAATGTTTTTTAATTAGATACCTCATTCCTGCCATGTAATAAACATATAGCATCTTTACATGAGCACAACCATGAACTATGGTATTTTTTGGAAAATGCTCACAGTTGCATTTGCCACATAATTAACTCACCATTTTCTTTTTAAGTGGAAAACAAAAAAAACCAAAAAAAAAAAAAACCATGACCCCTCTTGTGGAAAACAAACAAACCAAAGACTGAACCCTGAAAAAAGCCATTTAGAAATTCTCATTTCACTTAACAGAAGAAGAAGAACTGAAGGTGAATGTTGAACAAAAATAAGGTTTTACCTGAAGCCTTATTTTGAAATATTCTACAACTAAAAACACAACACGTGATACAATATATGCTATCTGATTTAACCTGTTCGTTTGCCTTCTTCTTAACACACCATGTACTGTGGTACTTCAATATAAAAACCTTAACACCGTTAAAAGGGCATAATAACACAATGGGGTTTCCATTCAGCATGAAAGTTTGGTAAAAACTGCCTTGAGCATCATTCCACACGTCTTTTACTTCTTCGCCTGAACAGTTTTGAGATGGAGGATTTCCTTTTATTTTTGGCTTTCTTTACTCCTGTCCATCAAAAGTAAAAAGTGTTTATTAGATTGAAGCTTTCAAAGTGGAAAGTCTCATTTAAAAGAGCAGCATTTTGTACACTTACCAAGATTCTGCATCATTTCATTCAACTGCTGATCTTCCTCCACTTCCCTGAAATTGATCAAATATAAAACTAGTAATGCAGTTTGTCCTGTTTGCACATCAAGCGGTTATATCACCAGCATTAGTGATCAATCCTGTAAACCTTAATGATCAGATGCATCGTGTTACCTCAGCCTGTCTTCATCCAAACCCTCCACAATCGCGTTTCTGCCGTCCACAATCTGCATCAGTCTCTGCATCAGCTTCTTCTCCTGCAGTCGCTCCTCACTGGACTTTAAATGATCTGTGAAACCGAGCTGACAAACTTTAGTGTTTGAAGAGCAAAGTAAAAAACACGGAGCCGATGCTGAGAAGAGCGCGTGGTCCTTCACCTGGTTTCTCCAGCAGCCTGCGAAGTTCTCCCTCCACGTCCGTCTGCTGCTGCTCCAGCTCCTGAGTCCTGGCTCTGAGAGAAATACGCATCAAGTCACATCATTTTGCAAAACTTTAAAAACAATCTGAAGCTAATATTTGGTTTGACTTGATAAATTAGAATCCGTCCTAGTTTTAAACAAGCGTATAGAAATACTGAGAACTATAAAAACATTTCAAAAGAGGAATTGTTTATATAATTAAATACAAAAATAGCTTTTATAGCACAAAGTTTAACACAGACTGAAGTAAAAGCCTGTCTGAGATACACAATTACTGTTATTAGCTAATTCATTAGTTAAACATGATAATGACGATTTAAGAATCTCAATGTGCATCTTCCCCTCAGATTTAAGCCATGAAACACGCAGTACTCACATGTATACGAGCTCTGATTCCCTTCTGATGTACATTTGTTTTTTTTGAATGAGGTTGAACCAGTCAACCATCAATGGGTCCATCAATATGTCCCCCTCTCCCTCTGAAAGACAACAGCACCATTTAAAAAGGTCAGAAATACCAAAGTTATCATCATCATTATAGGATAATTCTTCAGTAATGGTCACAGCACTGATATTGTACATATTGGGTAATGAATCAATAGTGATCAGCTCATTTAAATGTAATCAAACAGCTACGATGCCTGAAGAGATTCTCTGTAGAGGCTTTTCTTTTATATCTGCTCTGCTAACTTGTACAGAGCAACTTGTGAGCAAACTAAATCCTGCAGGAACAAATGAAGCTTAAAGCGAGTGTTCAGACTGCAGTCTTGGCTCTGAGCTCTTCTGATGTCAAATAAAGCAGTGACTGACATTAAAGAGGAAGCTGCACAATAATTCTGTTTACCGTTTTCATTTAGACTTTTTGGTTATTTTACATCATCTTATTTAATATAAACAGTCAAGAAGCCTCATCCAGAATGATGCTTCATTTTATTTTCAACAGATCAACGCTTTGTTTTCGTATGACTGTATTAGCTGCACAATAAATACAATTAAGTGTGATAACAAATTAGGATTTTGAATAATTTGGCTGGTATGCAGCAGCAGCAGCAGGGTGCAAAGTGACTCACATGCTGGGACCATGTTAGTATTTCACTAAAGGGACTCTGGCAGCTAATAATACACGACCCTGTGCCTTCCATGTAGGTTATCTTAAATATGACACTTAACGTAAACATCACTGTCTGAAACACTAAATTAGAGATTAAACTATTAGCCGTTTTCATTCATTCAACACTTTCTGGTTCCAGGTTTCTCAAATTTGACAATTTGTTGCTTTTCTTTGTCAAATATGAAAGTAAATCAAATATCTTTGGGTTTGAGTTTTGGTAGTGACTCGAAATATCCATTTTTATTGTCACCTTTGGAAGTTTAAATGTGCATTTCTCATGATTTTCTGACATTTCTCGACAAGAAGTATGGATTAAATCGGCAGATTAATAGATAATGATCAGTTGCAGCCTTACAGTAACTACACACCTATAATATAATTCCTTAACTACATGCTTCCCCCAAGCAGTCTTAATATGCAGCTCACATGCAGGAGATGTAAAGCAACATGGAGGGAATACATGAAGAATTTGTCTATCACTTATCTAAAGATTTAGCAAAAGTCCAGTAGGGATTAGTTTCATTATTTTGATGTTTTGGGTGTTCAGTATTCATCAAGGATCTTTTTGGCCATTATTTTTTTCTTTTTTAAAGTCCAAAACACACTGAAGCTTTGGCAAAGAGAGATTGATGCATCCTAAAATGTTACAGGATGTTTAAATAAAGTCATCAGCAACATTGTGATATGCACATCTTGCATTTTGTGCTTCATAACGTCAGACTGGGTTACCTTAGTAGGTGGAACAATAGAGTTTTAGCTTACCAGAGTGAAGATTTGCCAAACACAATCAATCAAAACATACACCAAAGCCACGTGGACAAGAGGACTGAGGACAAGTCGGCCTACATGCGGCCATCATCAGAACAAACACTCAGATTTTATTTGGAATTGAACTCGAGTGCCAGGGTTTAGTTTTTACAATGACAAATTCCAGTTGAGAAGTTGATGATCTCCTAGGTGGTGTGCAATTGATGTCAAATTCTGGCCAAGCGATTGCATGCTCAGGCTTCCTGGGTGGTGCGAAGGAAAAAAAAAGTACGCAATCGACCAGAATATATTACTATACCCAAGTCATGTTGACCTTGAGCAAAGCAATCAGGCCCCCTACTCCCACTACCTCAAAAGAGAAGCAACATCCCTGTGGGCTGTCTGTGCCTCTCACCTCATTTGGCTGCAGAAACAGTAATAGAAATGGCAGGTAAATCCCCTGAACACACACACACACACACACACAGCTCCAGCTGACTGTGAGTGAATGTGTGTGTCCTGTGTGAATCAACCAGCACACAACTCTGCACCGGAGATGCTCTCACCGAAGCAGCAGTGGGATTCACCGGTTTGCACAGATACAATAAAATATCAAAGTTTGTGTTGAGGTTATTTACTGCAAGAGAGCAAAAATTGTCCAGTTCTTTTGCCGCAGAGTTGTTCGAGGGACTGTTTATTTTTCCACAACTGCACAGATTGTTTAGATGTGATGTCAGAAACAAAGCAAAAAAAGGAAGGAAGTGGGTAAAATGAGTGACAGTAAAAGTACCTTCCTCACAGCTGCGGAGTTTTTTTTCCAGCTCCACACCCTCCTTCTCCAGCTGAGCCAGGTTTGTCTCAATATCAGTCAGCTCCCTCTCGATCTGCTCCACTGGAATATGATAAGGCTTCACCTGATATAAAAACAGAGGAACTTATGTGTTGATAACTTTCATTTGAAAATGTTGTCTTTGGCCACTTAAACGTAAAGAAGGCCGTCCATTTTTTTTTTTTTTTACTGGGAATGTAATGAAAGCATATTTGTAGAGCTGTTAATTAATCTCTTAAGAGACTTAATAGAGGGAACTTACAGAGGGTGACCTCATTTCAGTCCTGGAGGCGTTGGTGGGTGACAAATACTTTCCCTTTTTAGCGCCTAAGAGGTAGATAAAATAGGATTAGATAGCCCTTTCATGGCAGCTTTTCAGAGAAGCATTGTCACATATGACTTCACCTGATTTATTTTCAGGGAAAAATGACTGCTCATATGAAATCAACAAGATGGCTGAGGCCACGTATGTGCAGCTTTGATGATGATATTTTTAACCAACCTGACGAATTTCCTTGATTGGCTGGAGCAGTCGTTGAGGCGCTAATAGATTCCACAGCTGGTCGTCTGGGTGGGGATTTCACAGCCGAGTGACTCCCGTGTTTAAAACCTAAAATAAGGACAGAATTTTACATGCTGTGCAGCTGCAGAGAGTTCAGTGTGCTAATGCCTTTTTCTGTTTTGTGCTAAAGCAGACAAAAAATAAATAAATACTTACAATCAGTCTATGTGGATGTTGCTTTGTGAATTTTTGCCATGCTAGCAGTGTGGTGGGATTGCAACATTGATCTGTTTATTGGCAAATTCACCACTTCAGCCCAGAACTATTGAATGGTTTGGCATCAAACTTCTCAAACATTCATGGTTCCCAGAGGCTGAACTTTTCCCTCTAGTGCCACCATGAAGTTGGCATTTGTAATTTTGTGTGAAATGTCTAAAAAAATAAAATCCTCTGACTTTTCCTCTACAAGTCATCAGGTCATACATTTTTCTCAATTCTTTAGTTTATGACTAAACGCCAATTAACAACTTTTAGCATACTTACAACCTAAAGCAGCCTGCATAATCATATAGCTCAGCGTAATCAATGTTTTTATAGTGACAATGAATACAATGTGAGAGGGGTCACTTGTAGTTAAAAATCTGCTGCTCCTGTCGGCTTTATGGAGCTTAGTAAGTTTCAGCTTGCTGTTTAGCTGTCTGACCTGCAACTTTACTGTTTTGGTTCACTCTCAGCGCTCTCATAGCACTGCTGCAGCAGGCAACGGTTTTCTGTAAAAAAGCTCTAAAAACCCAATGTACACTGCCTGCTCAGCACCAAAAAACAGACAGACCCAGTTAGTGACTAGGTGTTGAATAAAGGAGCAGCTAAAGAGCCAGATATTTCCTTCAGGAGTTGGTAGAGAACAAAAGCAGAGCTACAAGACTTTGCTATTTAACACAGACATGTAACAATACTGCTTAATTTTCATGGAACGACCTAGACGAGCTCAAAAATGTTTCTTAATATCGAGTCAATAAGGTGCATTGAGGCAAAGAATATAGTTTTTGACTAGATGTCATTTTAGTAGATTAAATCATTCTATATTATTAGAATTGTGTAAATTCTAAACATGGAGATTTCCATGAGATCGACCGACTCTACTGGTAGTTAAATGTCTCAGTGTACAGAAGCTACTCACCGAGGTTTCCAGAGGCCATCTGAGGTTTCTGGGGAGACAATTCTCGTAAGTGTGCTGGATCAAATTGAGCAAAGCTAACTGGAGGAGTTGGCGGTGCTGGAGCCGAGGGAGGCCTCGTTGTACTGATGGAGACATTGGAGGAAGTCGTGGACATGATTCCAGGCTTATGTTGCTCAGTAAAGGCTTCAGTTTCAGCATCTCTGCAAGAAAGACCCAATAAAATGAACCTTTATATTTTTTATTTACATTCTTAAATGGTGACATTAGCCTTATCTGGCATGGACGCAATACACCCAGAAGCTGCACAGAAAGAATATTCAAGAAAAAAAGGCCTCACCTTTTTACTTTGTAAAGATAAAGGTGGTGAAAACAATGGCGGAATCATCAGCAGGGATTAGAAGGGAGAGAATCTAGTGTTAGAGTAGGAAAAGTTCAGGCCTGGCACTCCTTGGGGCTTGTTACGATGGGGGACAGAGCTAGCGTCTGCACTCTGAGCCAGTCCACATTAACAGAGATGGATGAAGCTCGATGATTCTGCATTCTGGAGAGTTAATAAGCTGAATGGTCAGGGATGTCTTAAAACAAATCTTCTGAAGTCGTATTGTGTCCACCTGTGTGACCTTCCCACCTCCACCTTAGTGAGTCATGAAGCAACAGTGCTAATTAAAATGATCGATGATACTTACTTTAGACGAGGCTCAGTCTTCAAAGGTTTGAGCTTTGACTGCCACTCGTGGACTGGATCTGCAGGCAAATGATTTAGACAGAAAGAAAAGTTTATCACCACTTCATCCGTCACATGAATAACTGTCGAATATATTCTTGATTTCAAAACCAGGGACGCATTCTCACAGACTTATCTGACATCTGCTTTAGCAATGAAGTGTGCAATCAAAGCAGTTAAAGTTCCTTTATAAAGTAAACACCACTCGCCTGTAATGAGGTTTCTTTGCGTCTTTATGATGCAAGTAGGTTCAAGTACAAAACTTTCTGACGCTGCAATCACTATGCTTTCTTGCAAGTAAAATAATGTGATTGAATTTATTAATTCAAAGCCAGAAGTTCTGCTTGTTACTGAGGTGAATCTCATGGGCTGGATCAAACAAAAACTTTTGGATTTACGTTTTAAAATCAATGTAGTTTTTACATTTGGTTTGCAGAGTCAATAGTTTTGGTCTCAAACTTATATATTGATTACATAATATAAAGACACAAAAATACCCTCTTTTCTGCACAGCTGATAACGAGTGCAGCGATTGGTTTCATTATCTAGTCTCCAACAATAATCCCCTAATGCAACTGATCTTCACCTGCATATCTGTATTAATAAAGTAGTCTCTAATTTGCAAGTGAGACAAACAGTTTTAAAATGTTTAATTGAACAAACTAACCACTAAAATTTGACAAATCAATTATCTTAATTTCCAAGACGAGTTAGAGTGATGTCCACGGTCAATCTGTGGTTTAAATTAGGAGGTAACATTATTAGCTTCCATGACAGAGAGACTCAAAGATGATAATTTTCTGACCATTTGTGCAAAAAAAAAAAAAAAACCAACAGTAATTGTGTTTCTGTCTGAGAAGTTACCGACTGTCAGGATGCTGCACTCATGCTGGCACATCCATCCAAAGGGAGTGACAGTTCAACTATGAAAGTTCATTACAAGTGTGAGACAGAAATTAAAACGTCAGTATCCAACAGTGAGCCAACATCATGCTAAACGCACTGGCTGTATAAATAGGTCAAAAATGACAAAAGGGCTTTGTTTTCTATGAATGCGTTCGGAGACAGAGCGAGATTGGGGGAGGAGGGAGGGTTGGATGTTGGCTGGATGTCAAATAATGGATCAAGAACAAGTGAAATGAGTTTAGTAGCGCTTGCCTTTGGCGGTTGTGTGTACAGTTGTTGGCCTTGTGTTGTCTTTGTTGATGGCTGTCAGACATGGCGATTCCTTATTGTTTGTCTGGCTGGTGGAGAGCTGTCCTGCCCAGTTTCCTGCTGGGCCTTGGCTGCATTTCTCCTTTCTCAAACCGGGTCTGTCAGCTGAACTTGGCTCATCTCCAAACCTGCAGAGAGAGAAAGCCCTCACCATCGGCCTTAATAACAAGAGTCATTACAAAACCATACAGGCCGTGGGACAGACCAAATACTGCAGAGGAGAGTCTATTCCTGCCAATACTCACCGTCTCTCTGCTGATCGGAGGGTGAACGGACGTTTGTTGTTATTGTTGCAGTTTTCTTCGGCCAGTTTCTTTCCAATGGTTGCCCTCGCTCTGTTCTTCTCATCATCCGGACTCGGTGGGACCTTTGGCCTTCCTGAAACACTTGCGGGCTCTGTGGGCTTCCTGTTACCTGTTGAGGCCTCCGCAACTGGCAGCGCGGCCTGGAAAAACCTCTGCCGTGCCGACTGGGTCTTCTGCGCCGAGGCCGTCCAGGACCGGGAAGGTGGAGCAGGGCTGGCTGGCTTCGCGACAATATTCAGCGGGGCTGACAGCACAGAAGAGGGGCGTGGAGCAGGCTGGGTCCGGCTGGCACCGTTTAAACGCCAAGCTGAACTGGTGGGTTCGTGTTTGATCGCAGCCTCCGAGGAGGAAGGTTTGCAACTGTTGTGGTGGGCGTTGCAGATAAAAGTGTCTGGATTCTTCCCAGGTTTGTAGCCTCCAGCATGAAGCACACTGGAGCATTCACTGCATCTGGTGGAAGTTTATTAACATGAAATTATGAATGCAACAAACACAGTGCTCGACAGGAAAGCGTTAATGAATACAGATCCAGCTCTTACTTGAAACAGCTTCTGTGATAGAGCTTGCCTTCCACAAAGTGCCTCTGAACCAGATGAACGTGACTCTTGCATGCAGCACATTTGCTATTGAGGGTCCCATTTTTGTTGGCGTTTTCTGCCAGAACCTCCTTCTGTGAGAGAAAACCAAACCTGATGTAACTTACACTACCTGATCAACATTTACCTAACCCACTGAAAAAGGAAAACTCCTCCTTGTTCTTAAATTTAAAAAAAAAAAAAAAAAAAAGTCAACAGCGATGTACAATTTCAGATGCTTGATGAGTACTGACCTGAACTGCAGCTCTGGCCAACTTTGGTGAGGTCTTAGCACCAAGAGTGGAAGGTAAATGATTCTCAATGGCGGTTTTAGACACAAAGGTTTTGGCAACCACTGGGAGATTTTTCTTCTCTGATGGCTCCTCCTTGGAGCCCTCTGCTGGCCTCTTCACACCTCCCACTGAGGGAAAGTAAAACACTATTAGTGTCACAACAAACTCTAGCACAGGACACAAAGAATATGTCTCAACCTAAACTAAGCTCTGAATTAAAGGCTCAATCTTAGCTATACAGTCTCTTAGGACACATGAACCAGCCATGTTCTCACTGGGAGGCCGTCCTTTGAAGTAGTTGTAGTACTGGGAGACGTAGGTGAGAATGCTCAGCCTGTCTGGGATCCTTAAAGCCACCATGTCCTCTGCATCTAACAAAGCTGGGATGCCCAGCTTCTCCTCTGCGACCTGAAAAGCCTTTACAGAAGAACACAAATACACTGTTTCACCAAACAGCCATCAACTCCTGCCAAGGCAGCATTTAATGGCAGAGTATAATGGACCAAGTAAACAAATCCAAAGCATCTTTGCCATATAAAAACAGGGTATTCACTGGACGCAGTAATGCCGGCTCCTACAATTACAGCATGTGTAAAAATGTCAGACAATGCTCTCTCCTTTAAATAGACGCGCAGCAGCCTGTGGCTCGGCCCAGAGAGGTCTGGAAAGGGCTGCATAATGAATAGTGCACTTCCTGTGAGCTGGTAGGGATAAGAAAAGGGATGGAGGGAGAAGGATATCGGGGCATTGTTTAGGATCAGCCTGGACATGCTCATTAAATTTAAAGCAAAGCCTTACTGAATACCAAGTCTGTAAAAGAAAAGCACCGGAAGCTGAAAACTAAAGCTGGTTTTGCTGCAAAATACATAAAGCCAATTTCTTATTTAACAGCTTGTGAAATAACCACCTGTAGGAAACGTGACACTATTCATGAAATATAGAAGGGTGTGAATTACCACACTAGCCACGGTCTCATGTTTCAGTGCAGGGAGCATCTTCAGCAGCTGATCAAAACTACAACCTCAACTCAAACACACTATTCACTGGCCACAAATCTGGTTTCTTCTTGCATAACCCCGAAGAAGAACACAACACCAGTGGCTCCAAGTGAATCAGCATCACCAGGATCGAGTGGCAGATGACAGCGGGCCTCATTCAAAATGAATAAACTGCTCAGAGTGTCCCCTGAGCTCGGGTTTGTTGATGACACAGCCAAGACAACAGGGAAGTCGTACAGGGTGCACACACTCTGCAGCGCTTGCTGGGGCCTGTGATCCTCAGAGGAAGCTGGGAAAATGGACAGAGACTAAATAATGGAGAAGTCCATGCTCAGGTCATGCAGGGGTTAACAAAATAAATGAGGTCAAGTGGACAGAGGCAGAGGAAAGATTCTGAAATGTTTAGTTTGCTTCACTGCTCCGTCGTTAAAATATTTCACCAACCTGCAGCGGAAATCCCAAAACAACAACAAATACTGTGTGGATGGTTTTCTAGTGTTTGACTGGACGTCTTACCAGTCTGTTGTTCTCAAACACATCCTCCTTTCTGAGTGAGTCATAGTCTCTGGGAAAACAGAAATACAATGAACAGAGAGAGATGTTAGAGGTTAGACATGTAGAGGAAACCCTTATCTAAACTTTGGATCAGGACTCTCAGGAGTTTAACTTCTTAAAATAGCTGTTGTATTTACAAAGGGATCATTTTTCTCATAAAAGTTGTGGTTTTTCTTAGAAATAATGTTTAGAAACAGCAGAATTAGCCTCCCAACTAAACCAAAAGGACGAGAAACAAATCTGAATTAAACAATTTTAGGTCAATAACATTGAACCAGACACAGCAGAATATCTGAAGCTACAGTGAAACACTTACATCAGGTCCGGTCTGTACTTGTGTAGAAGCGCACAAAAAGCCAATCCGTTCCTGAAAGACGTGGTCATGTTGGTGATGGCCACATCTCTGTAGCCCTCACAGTGCGTCTTACACCACTGCTCCAGAGCCTTGATGGCCGCCATGCTCCCAGCCCGACCGACTCCGTGCGCACTGAGGACGGGCAGCGTGCGCAACAGGCAGAGGTCTGACTGTGGAGGAGCCGGAGGAAAGGGAGGTAAGAACAAAAGTCCCCGTTCAGGATTTGTCCGTGAACTGCAGCGCTGCAGCTGCGTCCTGTTTCCTCCTTTTACCTGAGTGACCGCCGAGGCTCCGGGACGGAGCTGCGCTCATTACACTAATTGATACCGACTGCTGATTCGTCACTCACAGCCGGAGAGGTAAATAATAATGCTTCTAGTGTTTGGAGTTCAGTCCTAGAGAGATTGGTGCAGAATTCAGAGACGGAGCTCCCAATCAAACCACTCGACAATATGAGTACAGCTCTCAGTGTGCAAGGTCAAATTCCACTCAGTCCAGCCTGCACGCTTCATCCTGCAGACAGCACCACAACTGGGTGACCAAGGCTTTGGTGTTGACACTATGAGACGTTGCAGGGTGTTCACAGAGAGCACCCAGTGCCTCTAACACAGCCCTAAATATGTGACCTCCATGCTTACTGTCTAATTAGAGTGGTCTGCAGTCTGGAGAAGCCATCTTGGGGAAATGAAATGCAGGTTGCAGTGTCCATGTGGTTAAATACCAACTAAAAGGGAACACATGTCTATCTGCAGGACTGATTTGATTACACAATAATCTAATAATAATCTGACAAAGAATGCTGCTGTGCTTCTCAAAAGCTTCAGTTGTCATTTCTATATATGTTGCACGGATATTTACAATACTTTTTTAATTAATGCCTCATGAAATTAATCTTTTTTTTGGGGGGGGGTCTCAGTAATGGAGAAATATGCTGTAGGATTTCTGAAGTAATTAAACACCAGACTTGCTATCTCAGCCAGCATATCGAGTTCAGGGTGCAGTATGAGAACCAAGAGCAGAATCTATGAAGTGCTTTTTCTTTTTTTACCCCAGTCATCTTTGTGTGGGGCCTAATTGGGGACTAATTGAGGCCAACTATTGTCACGTAAGGATTCTGACCTAATTAGCCCCCGTGATGGTGTCCCACAGAATTTCAGGATAGAACTGGTGACTTGATTTCTCAGCAACTTTCCCACAGTAAACTATGAAGACAATGAAAAAATACACTTGTAAAGTTTGTTTAGAGAGATTTGGAAAGTCATTCCACCCAAACAGGAGACAAAATCTTCCAATGACACATTTTGAAAAGAAGTTTGAACTTTAACCCCGACCTCAAAGGGAATCTAAATAGTGTGAGACCACAGTCTGACATGAATTGTTTATTTGTTACAACAAGAGGATTTTCAAAAAAACGGAGTAACACAACTTTGAAAGTTTCACTAAGGCCGTCACAGCAAGTTAAAGATGTGGGACTGCAGAAAAAATTAAATGTGTGCAAAGTGTAAAAATTACAGAGAAGACAAATTTCAAGTCGTTCATAATGTTTTGTAAAAAGAGAGTTCATTGAATGGGAACATTTCCAGAATGTACTTTTTTGCACTAAAACAAAGGGAAACATCAGGAGTTATTATTTATTTATCGGTTATTATGCTGTGATTTTACTGGTCCGGCCCGCTGGAGATCAAATTGGGCTGCATGTGGCCCCTGAACTAAAATGAGTCTGACACCCCTGGTGTAGACTGTCGGGCTCTTCTGTCCTGTCTTAGGACACCTTCGTGCCCAGAAGGGGGCAGCGTCACACTGCACTGTGAAAAGACTCTCACCTCTCCAAACTTGTGGTTAAATACATAAACAATGCATGCAGATAGACAGCGTTAGCAAAATATCCATGCAGAAGAATCAGCATAAGCAGCCAATGTTAAGAAAAAAGTACCATCCACTACCTGTATGATCTTATGCTGTTATTATTAGTATCAAATGTTAGACATACAAAACATGAATTTACAACTCTGGGAACGTATTACTCACTTACTTAGCTGCTTTACACCAGCATCATCTTATCATGTCGTATTTTGTACGTTATGATGTAAAATCCTGTGTTCAGTAGCTGAAGACACACACAGAGGTTATGAAATGCTTCCAGACTCACTGCTGAGTTTGTTTATGAAGTTTAACATGCGAAATTCACTAATAATTCACTCGCACGTCGCTTAGATTAAATTTGCCTGCAGATTTAAGATGGATAAGATGGCTTTCATAACCTGAATTTAGAAAAACCAGACCAAAAATGGTTCTTTAAATAACCCTGAATAGTTTGTTTTATTTGCCACCCTGTTAAGAATCATTAGTTAATATCATTTTGCATTTGTTGATCATTTAACTAAAGTGAGCCCTCAAACTTTACTCTCTATAGATTCACAGCTCTCTTTGTGTCAGTGAAAGCAAAACAAATCCTTCTACTATGTCTTTGATGCATACAGTTTATGCATCATCGATACAGAGTCACTCTTCATGATTTCATTTTCCAGCTATTTCCATTTTTTCCTGTCAGGACGTGCGGCTGCACGCACACATCCTGTCTGTCTGTCGGGGTAAGCTGAGAGGTCAGGGACGAGCTCGTCACTGGTGGAATCAGTTAGAAATGATTTGACTGGATCCCATCTCGGCTGATCTCTTTGATACGACAAGGTGGCAACATTTGTCATTGGTCACCGTAATCTGACCCGACATTCAGTGTGTGTGCCGTCGTTTTACAGATGATAACCTGAACACTTTTTAAAGTGTGATTTAGATTATGAAGAGACATGAACAGCACATGCATGTGATGTTAACTAATTACTCAAAAATCCAAAGTAAGTAGGTTTATATCAACTTTTTACACTTTTATCAAAACAGACGAAGCAGTCGAACCATTAAACTTCAAAAGAACTTTAAAAATTCTGTTTTAATAAAAATGGCCAGAAAATGTCACCAGGTTAAGTAAGATGACCACTTTTTTCAGAATTTTATAGGAAATTATTGACATCTTATACTGCAAGAAATACTGAATTATTGATGGCTACATAATAAATCTATGTTCAAGAAGTACGTTCTGGCGTATTAATAGCATTCGTTGTTTTGGGGGCGTTTTAGGATTATCTGTACAAACAGGATGAAGGAAAATGATCAATCACTGTTCCTGGCATCAGCTTCCCGTGTTTGTGACTGTGTGTCGCCTCCTGACATGTTTACGGTGCTGTGGATCTCGGCCTCGTGCTCTCTGGCTTTGGCCCTCAGCTTGGCGATGCTGCTGGAGCGGAGCTCCTCTGAGCTCGGCCCCTCCGGCCTCTCCCACGTCCCCGACCTCTGGGTCACGGGCTGCGCACGCACCTTCGGCTCGGCACTTGCAGATTTTGTCCACGGGAAGTTTTCTTCTCCTTCCTGTCGTCTCTCCCAGTGCTCGCCGTCCGAACTTTCTGTCTGCTGTTTGAAACTCCCGCTCTCTTTCTCAGATGTTTCATCATTGTCTGTGTTTACATATGGGCCTCCAAGCTGGCCCCGGAGTTTCAGCTGTCGTCTCATCTTGGCACGGCGGTTTTGAAACCAAACCTGGAGACAAATGAAGGAATACTAAGTAGAAATAGTCTGGGAGTAGAAATAAACGTTGCGTAATAGTTACAAAAGATTTTGATCTAACTTTCATCAAACTTTACAAAAACAAAAAAACAAGGTTCAATAAATGTCCAATAAAAATGTTCTTTCATTACTATTTAAAAAGATAAATCTTCTTTTTTCAGCATTTCATAAAAGGATCCAGTCACATGTTACGTTCACTGAAAAAGCTGGTCGGAGTCACTCCGCCTGTCTGCACTCGCCGTGAAAGAGATCTCTTTCTATTGTGCTTCCAAAGTAACCGCAGTAAAACATTTTGCATCACAAAGACTTAAACTTTTGAAGACGTCCGCTTGACTTGACAGACTCAAACTGCCGAAGCCTCATATTGGTTTCAGCTGTCCGTGCTGTTGATTTTGACCCCCTTCTCTTACACAATAGACTATAGCACAGATTCTTTACTGATGGGATGCCGTCACCGTCGGTACGGACAGCAGGAACAAGCACAGAAACCAATGACTGCTTTAATGTGCATGTGTGAGCCTATCCAAGCTAAAAAATATTCATTGCTGTAGTACAATATAATACATTTCCCATTCATTCAACTAATTGTGGCATTTTTTGGTATTGTTGAGAACTTTGGCATCGCAAGTACATTTTTGTGCGTCAGTGAGTCAGATAGAGTCCGTAGGGCTCAATAGATTCTATTCACACACTGCGCAGAAAAATTAATATTAGTTGAATGAACATTTCCAGAAGGAGTTCAGTGTGCCAGTTACCTGCACTCTGGCCTCTATGAGGTCCAGTCTGACGGCCAGGGCTTCCCTCATGAAGATGTCTGGGTAGTGGGTGGTCTCGAAGGCCTTCTCCAGCTCCTCCAGCTGCCAGCTGCTGTAGTTGGCTCGTGCACGACGCTGCTTCACTGGCCTCTGTTCGTCTGGAAAGGACAGCGCGAGCACCAATTACACAATGGCCAACGGGTGACAATGAAACTAATGGCTCTAGATTGGATAATTAGCGCAGCGATCATTAGATCCACTTTAACACTGCCTGATAATTGATTGTTAGTTACGAGCTGTTAGCTAATCTTTTGTAAACATTTACACTGCAATCAGATGGTGCTCACTGACTGTCCTAGAATCTGTGATCACACTGTGCCAGTTTGGCTGCACAAGTCTTGCATCGCACAATTAGTCACTTTTTGGCCTCGGCAGCCGTGGTTTGAACTCACCTGTGCCCTCTGTGAGCGGCCCCATCCCGACCGCCTGTGTGGCCAGGAGCAAAGCGTCCTTGCATGGCTCTGGCTGCAGGTAATTCCTCAGGGATTCATAGCTGATGAAGGGCCCCGGGATCAGGATCTGGGGTTGAGAGCCGAGTCTGGTTGGGAATGCGGGGAAAAAGTGACCTGCGGGTGAATGGAAGACTGCAGGCAGGAGGGTAGATACCAGATGCCTTGGGCCAAACATGTCCAAGCTATTAGGAGTCCAATAATAAGTGTCAGTCGACTGAAAAGGGCCAGGTTGACTCCTACAGGGATGCTAGTGGATTAGTGAAATTCATCCCAACGTCCAGAGCAAAAAAGAATAGAAAATAAAAGGGTTATGTCCACCAGATGTATCCAGTCGGCCGTCAGAGCTGCCGTACGTGGCGGAGGTGCTCAGCACAGGTATAAGGTGTTGCCTCAAGAGTAAAGGTAACACTTGAGGAGTGGAGGTGGTCTCACCTTAGCTTTCTACTCTTCTCCTCCAGTCCTTTCCCCCTCCCTTCCCAGTCACATGACAAACAGACGGCAGGGCTCATTGTTTACGACGGAGATGAAAATCCAGCCTGTGATTCATCTCTCAGTGGATTATCAGTGTTACTCCATCAGTGTTTGCTTCATCAAACATCATTTCCCCTGATTTTTTTTCTCTCTGACTTCGTGGGACAAGTTGTAACATCTTTGGTTTCTGAAATTGTAATCAGTGAGCTGGACAGGAGCTCCGTGTGTGTTACTTAGACACGTTCACCTTAAAGATGTGCACAACTCTTATCTGACTGCTTTAACAGTTGTCCGATGTAATTAGAACAAATTACTGCAGAGGAAACATAATGGAAACACATGTTGTTCAGTCCTGTGGGTTGAAAAGAAGAACAAATGCTGCAGACCCTGAACAGCAGGTTCCAGGATAAACACACATCTTCCTGGCAGCAAAGGGACACACCTGGAAGCTCATTCGCTAAATGTTTTTACTCCCTCCCAGCAACCCTTCGCTTGCTCTACCGCTGAAGTCATTTTACTGATTGTTGTGATGCTTTATTTTCCACACAGGCAAATAAAATAATGTGGGAAACTAGATGTAATGAAAGTAGGACAGAGTGAGAGTAACTAAATGATCATGCTTAACTACTACAGTAGAACAAATATTTAAATCTTTATATCTGAAAGTTTGACAGCACACACCGTCCTCCCTGATGTGTTTCTCAGTCAGTCTAACCTCTGAAGGTACTTACTCTGAAGGGACACATGGTGTGGTCATCTTAGGGTGTTTGTGCATCATCCCGAGTAGTGTATTTAAACTTAACCTGCCGCTGATTATATCTAAGAGAAAATGTGCCTTTTCCACTTTTCTTTTGCTCAAACGAAAGAAAAAAAAGTACATTTTAGGAGTTTTTAACACAATTTGAAGGAGCATCCAATTATAAATGCTACAAATACTTTCTACCTGCAGGTTTAATATGTTATATTAAAAGGACAAAAGATGAAAATCCTTTAAATAGAATAACGCAGGGACGTTTTAGTTCCAAGTACGAGGCCCAGTTTGTGCTGATATTAACATTAGCGTTCCATTCAAGTCGCAGAGCCAAGCGCAGACGTTAATACCTGCTGATGTCTGAGAACCCAGAAGGTTGTTTAACAAGTATTTAAAGACTGTCCGGACCATCTGCTGCATAAAAGGCATTTCAAACGTATTGAACTTTTCATTTGGGGCATATTTTTGGTACCAAAGTCACCTGGAATGCCACTTCCTGAAGCTCAGTAGAAAAACAGCCCCTGTGAGATGTTTCTGTTTGTTATTTGTAATATATCCTGTTTTTGTTAATTACTGATGTGTTGCAATAATTAGTGGTGATATAGTCTCACCAAGTATGCCGTGACACACGGTTAACGTGTTACCGAACACTTACAGGAGTTTTCCATCTCAGATCAAAGCACGCACATCAACACATTAACAGCGAAGACAGGGAGATTATTAACACTTTTTTTTCTTTGAGCAAAGCAGCTGTAGCGCAGTGTTGATGGATCTCTGATGAGATGATCGCCAGCGCCGTCCATGAGAATTAAACACAGGTGTGACAATTAATCCGATGATGCATATCACCTAACAACACGTCTCGCTGACTGCTGCGGTGAAAACACTCAGCTGTCAGCGTTGTCACCGCTGCACCGGCGGGCTGAGGCGGCTTTGATCGGCCCAGGACCTTCTGCAGGAGGCAGCTGGTCAGAGCTGAGGTGAGTCACAGGATGGTCCATCCTCTGCAGGCAGCGAGCACTGCGACTCCCTCACCTGTGACCCTTTCATCTGCACCTGTTCAAACACTAAATTAATGCCTTAGTGGAGGCAATAAAGAGGCTGGTATTAGAGCTTGACAGATTTGGATTTCTTTTAAGCTCATGTTAAGACTGAAAGACGATATTTAGTCAAGTTTACGTCATTTTATATCGAAAAAGTTACAAAGATTCACTGATAATTTGATTCCTGATGTGAAAAAAAATCTCTTTAACTGCACTAATCTCATCACGGGACACTTGAAACATTTTTAGCATTAGCATCTTTTTATTGCCATGTTGTGTTCTTCTAATTACCTCAAAACACACATTACTGAAAAAGTATGTAAGAATAGTCACAACCTCGACATAATCAGCCGATTAAAAAAAACAAAAAAAAACAGCTTTTAGCACTTCACTCAGTTTGTGAGACATTGAAAGAAATCATTTCTTGGGTTTGGGAGTTCTGCAGGGAAAAGTAAAATAGATTAAAAGTGTCTAGTCTGAGCTGTGGCTAAATAAACACTGTGTGGTGGGAGTGACGACTGAATAGCCATCTCCGTTTGTCCCTAGCACACAGGTAGTCACAGGGATTTCTGGTCTGTTTGAAAGTAGACCCCGTTCTCCCACCCCCTCCAAACTACTGTGTTTGTCTTTGCCGGGGTCCTTTAATGCCCGTTGATCCAGATAATCAGGGACAAAATTGGCTAAAAACCGGTGGGGGAGGTTCTGACAGTAGTTGCTCAAAAGAGATGCTTGTGGATAATTGAAGGAGGCATTAAGACAACAATGGTAATGGCTAATGCCAGGCCTTATTGGTCTCTCAGGTATTTCTAGCTCCCTGGATGACAAGGCAACACTGGAGACCTGCAGCTAAAATGGCAATCACGGTGTCATTAGCAGGCCTTCAACTGCGGGGACAGAATGTGCATTATCCGTGGGTTTAGCACGCCACCAGTGGGATCCCCCTCACATGGCTTTAGCTTGAAATGGGCTTGTTTGAGCTTGTATTCATTCATTGGAAAATGAAGTGAGAGGGACACCTGAAATGTTTTTTTGGATCTCAGAGAATGTTTTGATTCCTTCCCCTGTTCTTTCTTCACTTGGATGTTGACAGTGCAACATGGGACACATTTAGGACACATTTAATGTTTTCATATTTGTGTCCTGAAGAGGGAAAGTTTCTCTGAGCTTAAATCTAAGTTTAAGATATATGCATACATTCAAGCCTGATTGTGGACATCACAAATAATGTGGAAGCCAATACTTGTAAACGTGGGGTGTGAAAACTTAAAGCCTAATGTTTCTTGGTGTAAAAACCATGTGAAAGACAAATGATCACAGATATTTAATCATTTTTATGTCTTAAAACATTGTTTTGGGTGCAGCGCAAACAAGCTGTGAACACAACATTAACTTATCAAAAGCTTTTTACGATAATTACATCAAGAACATACGGAGCAACACTATCAAATACGTCGTATTTCCTGACTCCAAAATTCTCTTTTAGCTCTGTTTTTGGTCTCTACCAACTCATGTGAGCGTTTGTCTGCTGTTTGGTGATGAGCAGGAAGTATTTTATGGCTTTTTCACCAAAAACAGCTGCCTGCTGCAGCTGAAAACAAGGATTTATTAAAGTACATCGAGCCAAATAACTCCCCAAAACAATTCTAAGAAGAATTACTCTTTAAACGGTTATCGGGGCGTACACACCCATGTAGAGATCTTTCCATCTTGTGGAATCTGTTGCAGAAAAAACGCTTTCAAAGAGTCGATATTTGAATGAAATGATGCGTGCTGTTTACCACCTTTTTTCCTTGACAGACACGGCTGAAGTGGACGAACTGCCCTCAGTGTGATAAGATACGATCTAACATAATGGAGATCGTGAACGCCGCACATTATTCTTCTTTCTCATCCACCACAATGGCACTTTAGCTCATAAAACAAGAGTTCTGCCAAATGTCACACGAAGATGGATGATTATCGCCTGCTCCGCTGTCATGGGAATCTATCTATCTGGTGTAATTTGCAGACGGGAACTGCAATGAGCACAGATAAGATCAATATTTAATGAAAGTGTAAGTGAAGCTTAAGGGTTGTCACTTATGCCTCTGCTGTTAATGACATGTCACATTATCATACTTATCAGATTGGGTCAATCTTAACTACAATTACTGGCCTCATTTCTTTTTAATTCATTACAAATGTTGAATCATTTCAGTCGTCCGCTTCTGTGCAAACACACCAGTAATATATTCTCTGGCTGCTTGCATATGTGTCTTAATGTCAACTGCCCGCACAAACTTTAAAATAAAATCTATTAATGGGAGTGCGGATTGGTATAATTCAATCAACACACCTAAAACCTGTTTGCAACTTGGAAGAAAAGTGTATTTCATGGCTGAGGAAGCCCCTATGCTGGGTGCCTCACTCTCCCCGGTAATAGTATCCCACAGTGAGCAGGCTGATTGTTTTAGTCCTGGATCACTGGCCATGGGATAAACCTGAGAGCCCAGCCTGCTTTTCATGTCAAAACCTTCAAGGGAAAGCTGCCACAATCCAAGAGCAATCACACTTGAGACATCAAAGTGCCAGAGAGAAGAGAGGCGAGAGACGGTCCACATTTTTTTCTACGCAATCCAAGTGCAACTCAAGCGTGGAGGAAGAGGAGATGATCTAAGGCGAGGGTGCCATCGAGAGGAAGACGGAGAGCAGACAGATGTGCACGGGCAGGTAGCGGCACATCAGGGCCCCTCCCGTAGCCGAGAGAGGCACCGAGAAGCCTCCGCTGGTCGCATTCCTGCTCGCTGCTCGTTCACTGTCCACTTTCACATGACGACCATGTGCCTGCACTTTGAAACAGAACCTCACAAACTAACGTGACCACGTCAGCGCTGGGAGACGTGTTCAGATCCTGCACGAGCACGACGCCACAGTGCAAAAATACCCCACTACAAAGTCCTGTGGTCAGAACTTGACGTAAATATCAGTAAAACGCACTCAAAGTATCACAAGTAATAGAGGGTGGTTTGATTTCAGCTGGTCGAGGTGGAGCTAACTTTAACTTCTGCTTTCTACAGCACTTCTTAATTAATTACCTTTCATGCATTTTATTTATTGGTCTTATTTATTGGTACATTATGTCCTTTGTTTCAAGTCCCTGTGGTATTGATTTTATATTTTATTTTCTATTTATCATCATTATTACTATCATCATTATTGTTTTCTACAGTTAGCTAGTTCAATACAGCAGTTTCTAAGGATTACAAGCTAAACTTTGGGGGTCATGAGATGATTTATGGGAAAAGGAAAAAAAAAACTACACAAATTTATATTCATACTCTGACCTTTTTACTTTTCTCTGTTTTTGTGCTTAATTACTTGCCCCCACTACCCGTGGTTATCTCAGTGAATATGTACTTTTACTGCCATGAAGCAAATTGTTCAGCTTGGACACAGCAGCTGCATTTGAGGTCATGAAGCCTGGTATGATGAATAAAGGCAGAAAGGTTGTTAACTTGTCAGTGGTCCGTCAGACTATTCAGCAACAGGCCAGCCCGCCCCCCCCCCTCCACTACCACCTCCTCGTTAGCTGTCATTCATCTCTGTTCCGCCTCACTGCTGCCCAGCCAATAGGATGCTGGCGCCTGACCAAGAGCTCAGGCTGCTAAGACTTGTGTAGTAAGTTGACTGATAACCATAAACAGAGCTGTTGGCCAGTTATAGGACACCATACAGGTGCAATTAACACACCAGGCAGGGCCAACAGAGAGGGATCAGCAGGTATGAGGCATGATGGGTAGGACAAGATTGGGTGGGGGAGGGGGGTTAAATATGAACAAGTTAATTAAAGGAATGGATGTGTGAATACATATTCATTAAAGGGGATCTGGTTCAGAAGACAAAGGCACATATGTGATGACTTAACGAGGTTTTTTGTTTGAATTTGTTGCCCAAATGGACAAAAGACATTTTATTCTTCTTGTACACAAAAAAAGCCCCTGTAGTTTATAAGAAAAGGTGACAACACTCGACCGCCAGCCTCGGCTTCTCTTACATTTTAAAAGAAAACGCTGCATTAATGTAGTCTGAGACA
Source organism: Pempheris klunzingeri (assembly GCF_042242105.1). Taxonomy (NCBI): domain Eukaryota; kingdom Metazoa; phylum Chordata; class Actinopteri; order Acropomatiformes; family Pempheridae; genus Pempheris; species Pempheris klunzingeri. The sequence continues at coordinate 23,608,531 of NC_092028.1, read as the reverse complement.
ATCTGCCCATGTCTCCTACTGAACGCCTGTTATCTCTGAGTGACAGATTCCACTGACCCACCAGTGTGGGCATGTCTCACCCTCAGCCATGCTCTGACTTCATCTTCACGTCCTCCCGTGTAACAAAACACCAGCAGCAGTCTGTGCAGCCAAACGGCCTACCCTCATCACGTCTTCAAAGCACCCTTTGGTCTGTGATTGAACAATTACCATCACGGTTAATTTACTATCAATGGGGACGTCCACTTTCCTAGTTTACCGACATGCCTATGCATTGTTTAGCTTGTCCCTTTGACTCCATCAAGAGGTTTTCACATGAAGTCAGTGGCACCGGGCTAAACAACTCACACTTTCATGGCAAAATGGTTTCCATCACAGCATGTGCATCACGCCTTTAATTTGTCTGTTACACGCCAGTGAAGAGCAAGCGTACCTATGACAGCTGTTTCCAGTTTTATCAGGATCCAAGAATTATTGGAATGAAAAATGAAAAGCCGCAGACGTTGCACCACTTATTTTTTTCCCCCTTCCATCTTGTTTGAGGTGCTCAGATACTATTCTGGAAAGCAATAACGGGTTCTTGTGAAATTTGTTTTTACACTTTAAACACTGAACTGCTTTCCAATTAAACTGTGGTGAAATGTCTCCATTCAATTCCCTGTTAAAATGTGTTAAACCACTCACAGAAGAATAAAAAAGGCATATTCCAAAAGTTCTTTTATTTAGTTCACATCAAGGTGGCTCACAGGCTGTGTTCAGGGGACAGTTAAAGCATTGCGAATTCAAAAGAAATGGCCGGTTCTTTTAATTTAAGTAGCTGACACGTAAGTTGTATTAAGGAAATAACATTTTCTCATTTTGGCTTCTTAGTCTGAATAATTTGATTGTCAAACAACTAAAGTTTGTTTGATCATTTCCACTTGCATTGGACAAACCAACAGCTACTAAACCAGAGCCCTGGTGTAAGAAAAGTGAGACAAACCAACAGTTTAAGGCATCGAATCCGACTCTAAAGACCTTTTCAGGTTTTCAACAATCAAAATTTAGAGGAAAATTATCACAACATTTCTAACCAAGACTGGCTGGAGACCAATGAGCAGTAATATTAAAAATATCAAGCCAAAACTAGTGTGTCATTTTCCAACTCTGTAGTTTCTAATCATGAATCTTCGTCATATTTTAATCACTGCAGAATTACAAAAACTCCCTCGAAAATGTGTAAAAATGAAACAAGAACAGTTCATTCTGATTTAATTAAAAAAAAAAAGGTTTCTTATAATCATAATTTTCAGTTAATAGGTACAGTTGATGTGCTACGACTCAGATTTCATATTTTCTGTCTTTAACAGATTATATAACAACGTCATCAAATAGAATTCCAATTCACGTCATCATCTTTTTGTCATTGTTGTTTAATGTATCATTACATCACTTAAAAATCACTTACATCCCCAAGGTAACAAATGCACTAATTATGGAATTATTACATTAACGTTAATTTTACAGTTTTAATTATTACCTTTTTTTAACTAATTTAGAGGGAATTTAATGAATTCTTTGTAAGTCATTAAATTATCCAGACGTTATTACATTACTGGGTCGCTACCAGCTCACTGTAGGATCCTTTAATCTGCACCACTGAAGAGCCACAGAGTCCGTTAATCTGTCCTCATCAAATTAGAGTGATGATTGAACTAAAGGCAACGAGAAGAACAAAATAATCCAGCTCTGGAAAAGTGCCGAAAGTGAATGACACAGCTTTTAGTCGGATGTGAAGTTGTACGCCTTGTGGTTATGTTGTTGCTTCCATGTGAAGGACCTTCATCGACTCCGAGATCATTGAACTGGTGTCGATTTGTCCGTAGATTCCCACTAAAAACGCCTTGTGGAGTAAGATGTCTGCATGTTCTGTGAGGGGGGGGGAGAAGTACATCACCACATGCAGCTACCGTCACGTGACTATAAGACCAGATCACCGTTAACAAGAGCGTGGCTAAAGAGTATCCTGTTACCTTGACAGAGCAGCACATACTCTGGAAGATTCCTGAGAGCAGTCTGCACCACGTCGAAGTTACCGCTGCCCATGCAGTACATGAACGTTGGCAGGAAGTCTGTTGCCAGACTGCAGCAGAGAAAACACACCCAGAGAGAAGTGAATGAGAGGAAAACTATGCAGACAGACAGATAGAAGATTGATTGATAGACAGTGTCGCTGCAATATATATCTATTTTTTTTACCTCCAACTGTTTGTGGTGCTGTAAACTTACCAGGGATTATTCTGGATGCAGCGCAGGGCCAGATTGAAGGCCATGTTGCGACACAGCTCCTCGGAGGAAGTCATGAGTCTCTGCAGATCATTCTTCAAACAGTGACACAAGGTGTTGATTGACGTGCTAACGCACTGACAGGTTATACACTTGTTCCTGTATTTGTTGTTTATGACTCACGATGAAGTACTGGATGATCTCTGGGCTCCTCCTCGACTTCTCATCCACCTCTGTCAACACCTCCAAAACGTCTACAACAGACGGGTGGGGTGGGGGGGGGCAGCACATCGGTCATTATGATACAGGATTTATACGTGTGAAATTGCTGCAGCAGAGTGTTAGTTACCCTCGACTGCCTCTCCTCTGGACATCTTTTTCAGGTACATGGTCATGTCGGCCGCACTCAGTGAAACCGAGGCAGATATGTTGACGAGGGGCAGGGAGCCAGCGGACAAGTCGTCTGGTTTGGAAGAGCAAAACAAAAGTGGCACGTCATATGTGCATTACTGCGTTATGATTTAAATGTTCCATAAATATATGCATCTATATATATATATACACTACTTACCATCTCTCTCCTCTGGTGCAACCTCTGCAGAAGAACTTTTCACTGGCAAAGTGAGTCCAGCCAGCAGAGACTTCAGCTGAACCAGATCCGGGTTTTCTGCACACAGAACCCTGACAGGAGAGACGGCAAAACTAAATGTCTGACAAAGCAAATGAAGCTCATTCAGTGGTTTGCCATTTAACTGTGATTATCGTGTTCATCGTTCAAAGGGACATTTTTGCCATGATATGCTTACTGCAGGATGTTAGAGTGCTTCTGTAAATAGGGAATGGCCGCTGCTGCATCGTGGGTAATGTACTTCTGTGTGAACTGCAAAAACTTGTTGATGAAGACCAACGGAGAGCGACTCCTCTGAAAGTTCTACAGCAAGACGCACAAACAGGAACAAACATTTGAATAATAATAATAATAATAATAATAATGTAAAGAAGGAGAAGAAGAAGAAACGTTATTTATATAGCACCTTAGCTACAAAGTGCTTTACAGTAAAAACGAACCATAAAGCCATAAAAACATACATTATAAAACACAAAGGGAGTAAAAGGTGAGGTTGAAATAATAAAATAATATATAGAATAATAAACAAGAATTTAAAACATTAAAAAAAGCAAATAAAATCAAATAAAAAGCAGGCGGCTACAGTACATGCAGTCCGATAGAAGCATGTTTTGAGATGAGACACTGACTTTAACTCTCCGTATCTTATTAAAACACGTAGTTACGCCTGATGTCGATCCTAAATCTCATGGTGGAGAATAAACGGTGTGAGCCGCCCACCTGGAGGACCTTCATGAAGGACAGGAGGCAGTCCTGAAGCGCCCTCTGGTGGCTGCTGTGGAAAACAAGCGGCTGCAGCAGCTCCAGGATGGCGAGCACGTTGCTGAAGAACGTCATGTGGTTTTGCTGCCGAAACTCTTGCATATTCAAGTGAATGCGACCGTGCAAGAGACCTGCGATCATTGGCAGGTGTCTGGAAACAACATAAAGAGTACAAACAGTCAGTAGGTCGAACCGTCTCCTAGTGTTTTTAAACTAAATCCCAAAATACTGCAGCATTTTCTCACCTGAGCAGAAGGACCGGGTGCGATACAGCCAGTTTCCTACATGCAAGGTTGGCGTCAGACACGCGGCTCTCAGCAGACTTTGAGTCTCCTGTGTCGGCAAGCAGTGTGACCAGGCGATGCACCAGGACATCAAGCTGAGAAGAACACATAAGTACACAGTCTGGATTCAGTGTCCTAACTGATTAATATACAATAGTATTCTATCCAAACATCAAAGCCATCTTTACTACAGACAAGAAGACAAAGAGATGGTCGTGACATCAGGGCCCACTTTTCAGCACCGTGATCTCTTCCTGTGGACTTCAGTGGTGTGTGCAGTTTACGGGGCTCAGTGAAGGCTGCAGGTCAATAAGCAATGTGATACTCCTATCTGTCTATTTGTTACTGTTGCTTCGTCCCGTTGGGCTTAACTTCACAGCAATTACAAAATCAGTTTCAACTCATTTTTCCGATTAAAAAGTTCCTATTAAATGTGAAGAGTATCCAGCTTCAGTGTAGGAGGACGTCTCTATTATACTCACAAGAAAGATACACAAACATCATTATGCCTCGGCTGCAGGGCATAGCAATTCAAACTGTGCTCAGATGGAAAGAGCTGTCCGGTCCATGAAGCAGGTAAGACATTTCTTACCTTGCAGCTGCTGCCGTATGCAGCCCCCCCGCTGCTAAAGGTGCCTTCGGGCAGGGTCACGTGCTGGATGACCTCGGGGAAGTGCAGATAGATCTGCAGCAGCAGGTTCTGGCTCCTCTTGCTCATCGCACTGAAAGGTAAAATGAAGATAATGGGATGTATACTGAATGCTCTGCTTTAGAGAGAAGGCACCAACTGCAGGAATGTGACACTCACTTCAGGGAAAACACATTTTTAAATTGGCTTAGGACAGTTCAGCTGTCCATGGTGAAGCTAGAAGCTTAGTGACAAAATAATCAAGACAGTAATCCCTGATGTTATTGAGTTGTGTAGCTTGGAGCTATTTAATTGACAGTGACTGGTTGACCAATTTTGTGCAGCCACAGAAAGTTTTTCAACTCAAGTGAGCTTTACTCTACAGTGGGGTAGATATTATAAAGCAAACAATGAACCCAGTTTCACAGGAAAACCTCCTTGGGTTTGTCAAATTCACCTTCTTCATCCTTTTCAACGGATTACACAGACAGAGCTGATATGAGATCTCAGATTAGAGAGCACGATGAAGCACTTCTCTATTGTTTCTGAGCACAAGCGACAATAATTAATGTTCTTTAATACAAACTAGGCACACGAATAGCGTAATGTGGATCTAAAGCATTTGCCTTCAAGTTACTGAGGTTTCATAAAACCCTCCAAGACTCAAACTCAAATGCTGCACTCTCTACTAACTGAAGAGTTTATTACAGCCATGAATTAAGCAGATCAGAGCAACCTTGACCGGGAGGAAAGCGTCCGCTCGCTGTTCAAAAGTTGGTGTTTAATTGGAATAAACAGCAGCTTATCTGACAGCGAGGTTTCACACGAAGAATGCTGAACATACAGTCAAGTGTTTATTGAACACAAGGCCAAAACCCTTTACTTTCAACATGTTTTTATCCTGCCATATTTTCACGAGCAACCATTTTACCAGAAGGCTTAGCTGTACTTAAAATACTGGAATTCGGAAGCTAATTTTGCTTGACCTTGGCCAAAGTTTCCTCATTAATGTGGTTTAATAACCAGAGACATTCATGAAAGGAGGGTTTGCCTCCACAAAGAGTTGCACCCTGATCTCTGACAGCTAAGTCAGAGCAGGAATTCACAACACAGGCAAGTTTAGAGCTTCAGCCTTAATCCTCTTGGCTTCATTATAATACACTGAGCTTTTAAAGAGATCACAGTACAGACGACTTCTGCTAGTTTTAATTTCACACCAATAGACCTAATTATCGAATTTCCCCTGGTCCACGGCATTCTGGCTGACAGAGGAAGTCTAGAAAGTTCATCTGCACTGAGAAAGAAAATCTAGTGAGATTTACCCCAAGTTTATCAGCTCACCATAACAGGACAAAAAAAAAAGACTTTCCGTATTTGGGCTAATTAGGAAGAACAATGCAATGTGTCACAATGAATGGCCTGTGCACTTTGGTAAACCTTCCATGACAAAATGCGATGAGTGCATGTGTCTTTGAGCACAGAGGGATGAGACAGAGGAGAGAGGAACGGTTTGGGAAGAGAAGATCGAACAATAAATATACTAGATTATAACTCACCTGTCCTCCCATTTCTTTGTGCAGCTGATGAGGTACTCTGAGACTTTCTTGATGTTTTCTAGATCTCCGTTGCAGTAGGAGTGAAGGAGGGGCAGCCGGGACTGGATGAGGGAGCAGGAGGCCTGGTCCAAGCTGCTTTTGTCGTCGTGGGGCGAGTCGCGAGTGTTGAGCTCCGACTCCGACAAGATCAGGTCCACCAGGCTGATGAGCTCCTCCGAGCTGAGTCTTAGCACAAGCTTCTCTGTTTTCTTCTGCACGGATGAAAGTAAAAAGACACAAGCCATCAGTTTCAGCAGAATTAACTCAAAAACGCAGACAAAAAGGGTCTCGGCTAAGCACTCTGCATCCGGGCTAATGATCTTACTTGGGGGATCTTCTGGTCACGTCCTTGCCAGATACGCGGGATGTGGCTGCACGCCCACAAGAAATCCAGGGCGGATGATGGGTCAAGTCTGAAAAAAATATTACACAGAGAGTTAATATGACGTGCTGTACTGTAAGACACATGATGCTCATCAGAACCAGGAACAGAACTGTTGCTGTGTAATTCCTGAAGGTTAATCAACTGAAGTCACATGAAACAGTGTCTGGCAAAACGCTTTGAAAATGGTTTACTTGTAGTCTCTGCGCTTGCTGAGAAGAGCACTGATGCACTGCAGGAGGGTGGACCAGTTTGACTGATGTGTAAGCAGAGCCAGAAGATAAGGTCTGTGGGCAGGGGTTCCTCGTGCCTGAAATAAAAGAAACCGTAGGAAAGGAAGAAAGTAGCGTCAAGCGAACACTCTGGTGTGATAAGAGACGTACATTATCTGCAGGCAATGCTTATCTAACCTTGTTAAGGGCAAACAGCAGTTTCTGTTGAAGGTCTGGACACACTGAAGTGACCTCAGGGTCGAGATGCTCCAGCCAGTCCACCAGCAGCCCAGAGCTCAGTCCTGCCTTGGTCACCTCAGAGCTGCTGTGAAACAGGTGAAACTGAAAGGTTAGCTCTACGGAGGTGTGGCGGAGCAATTATGCAGCTCCAAATAATAATAATAGCTAAGCTAAAGATAGACTTCATGTTCTCAGTCTGAAATGTACAGAACTATTTTTATGGCACCTACCAGAGTGCTTCAGTACAAGAGACTACAGAAAAAAGCCTCATTATTCGGTACCAAATAATTATACCAAGAGATATGCAGGAAAAACATCAGTTAGCCGCTGCTCCGTACTGCGTTGCAGGAGCGAAGCATCAGGTTGTCTGGTAATCTGAAGGATCCCAGCTTGATTCTGGCTTTTAGACATTTTTATTCACTGATGTTTTGTTGACAATCAGCTTAAAGTTGTGATAAAGAGGTTTATTTTTTAAAATACCAAGGAGCTGAAAGATAAAACCTTTAAGTCAGAGGAGAAACAGACACCTTAAACACCAGCTCTCACCATCCCTCCATATAATCTTGCTCTCATTGGACGGCACGTTGCAGGAATCCCTAAGCATCCTTTCAGTATGTACCTGCCCCACTGGCAGTGTTGCATGAACACAACACAGGAAAAAAAAAAGTGTAACATGTTCTATGATTTTCACAGCGGGTGAATCTGTAAAGCTGCAAAACCAATTAAACCTTTCCGAACCAAATCCAATAGCAGCTCCGGAGCACGAGG